>NW_026020574.1:703383-727933 GCF_900185275.1 Solanum verrucosum
TATTCTGATTTATTTTCAAAAGAGCAGCCTCAACTTCCAGAAGATGAACTAGTGGATGATGTACCAGTGAGGGGAACTCAAACCTTAAAAGATGTCTATCAACGGTGTAATTTGGTTACCTCTGAACCAACAAGCTATGCTGAAGCACAAGACTCTCAGGCATGGAGGAGAGTTATGCAAGATATTTTTGGTGATTATTTTCTAAGAGGTATTGCAAAAGCTAATGGGACGATTGTTTTTCAAAGTTGTTACATTGGCACATTTGGGGATTATACAAATGTGGATTTTGTTTATCTCCATGGAAATGCATCTATCTTTGAAAGTTTTTTTTTTGGCAGAAAGAGACTACGTAGGGTCCTATTATGTTCCAATATTGTTGGAAAAAAGAAAGGATAGGGACCATCTGGACCTAGTGGTTTAACATGTTGAAGAGATTTGATTGCATCTTGAAATTCCTTGTCAGATGGTTTGTCTCCTAGATTTTGTTTATATATCTCGAATAGATCGACTTTCCCATGAATAAAGGAGTTTGATATTCTTTATGAGTGAGATGTTCCAAACAAATCCTTAAAAAAATTAGTTGTGTGATTTATAATATCAGATTGATTATAAATTCATGAATCACCACTGGCCTATAAGGAGAGGATTTTGTTTCTTCTTCTACAATTTAAAGTAGTTGTGTGAAATTCTTTTTTGTTAGTGTCTCTCATTTAGCCAAGTGATTTTAGATTTTAGCTTTCATAAATCTTCTTTCATTTTAAGGATTGAATTATATTCATGGATGTGATTTTATTCAAGTTTTAAAAGAAAGGTCTAAATGAAATAAATAAGTCAGAATAGAACAGTTGGTCTTCAAAATAATTTTAAAAAATTGCTTAGAGAGGGAATCGAACCCAAGACGAAGATGCAACAAATTTATGACTTGTCATAAAATAGACAATCAAATTAAAACACAATAGCAAAAAATATTATTACGATAAAATTACAATAAATATTATTTTGAATAACGAAAAAGATTATTTTTTTTTACAAAAAAAATTAGGAAAAAATAGCAAAAGCGAAACAGAGAAAGAGTAAAAAGAACAATCAACACAAAGGAGTGAAAAATAAAAGGTCTAAATGAAATAAATAAGTCAGAATAGAAGAGTTGGTCTTCAAAATAACTTTAAGAAATTGCTTAGAGAGGGAATCGAACCCAAGAGGAAGATGCAACAAACAGACTTAAACCTCGACAAATGACCACTGAACCATTTGACAGCTTGTGTACTAGGTGCTCAAGGTTAAATTTTATATCTTTTTTTCGAATTTTTATATAAATATATATAGTTCGATACGAAATTAATGGGTGCTCGAGAACCCGAAATGTCCAATGTGGGTCCGCTCCTGGGTATAAGGGATTGCACATCGGCATCCCCCATGTTGGAATATGAAAGAAGGGTAACACTGGAATTTGGTAGTTCTTTCCGAAGGGTTGTCCACATCCAGAGATGACTATTGTAGGTCTCCACGACTATCACTATCCCCTCCGACACTATTTGTGCTAGAACATATGAGATTTGAATCACTAGCACCATTTCTTGATTTTCTATTAAGATATTCAAAGTTAGTGATCGTTCTTGGAGCCCCATAGTGTGAACATATAGGTGTTTCGGACTAGATCGCCCACAAAGAAAATATGTGAAGGAAGGAGTACATAGTTAGAAATATGTATCATGGACTAAAGAAATTCGTTATCGTTCCATTGATGAGAATAACTACTGTACTAGAACATATACATGATGTTATGAGATTAACAATATACGAGGGAAGGTTAAAATAATAGAGGGTGTACCTTATGAATGACCATTGATGGTGTTGATCAAGTTTACATGATTTTTTAGAAAACTCGTTTGGCATGGTCCTATTATTTTATTCACGAGAGGTCTAAGTCTTTTCAAGATGTTTTTGGTGATTATTTTATAAGAGGTATTGCAAAGGCTAATGGGACAATTGTTTTTCAAAGTTGTTACATTGACACATTTGGGGATTATACAAATGTGGATTTTGTTTATCTCCATGGAAATGCATCTATCTTTGAAAGTTTTTTTTTTTTTGGCAGAAAGAGACTACATAGGGTCCTATTATGTTCCAATATTGTTGGAAAAAAGAAAGGATAGGACCATCTGGACCTAGTACTTTAACATGTAGAAGAGATTTGATTGCATATTGAATTTCCTTGTCATATGGTTTGTCTCCTAGATTTTGTTTATATATCTCAAATAGATCGACTTTCCCATGAATAAAGGAGTTTGATATGCTTTATGAGTGAGATGTTCCAAACAACTCCTTAAAAAAATTAGTTGTGTGATTTATAATATCAGATTGATTATAAATTCATGAATCACCGTTGGCCTATAAGGAGAGAATTCTGTTTCTTCTTCTACAATTTAAAGTAGTTGTGTGAAATTCTTTTTTGTTAGTCTCTCATTTAGCCAAGTGATTTTAGATTTTAGCTTTCATAAATCTTCTTTCATTTTAAGGATTGAATTATATTCATGGATGTGATTTTATTCAAGGTAAAAGAAAGGGATTTGCAAGATAACTTTTTGAGTTATGAATACCTTAATGCCTTCTCAAATATATATATATATATATATATATTTGTTGTGGTAGATATTCCCAAAAGTATCCCTATATAAGGCAAACGCTTATAGGGGTGGGGTAAAGGATAGGAGTGTGGGTGTGTTATAGGATGGGGAAAAGATAATTACTACTATGAGAAAAGATAAAATATGTAATGTCCATTATAGAACTTGTTTTTCTCAACCGAAAGTTATTCTCCTCATTTCAAAGAAATTTATTTTCCTAGATAAAACATTTTCCAAAAAAAATTGTCCAACGAAATAGAGAAAAACAAATCTTATGTATAAAGACAACCTTCTAGGAGTTTGTGAGATAATATCTCAGTCACTCAACTATGGATAGTTCTCTTAGAAAGTAACTCAATTTGATTTTATAAATAAAAAATCGAGTGACTATAGATAATTCTCTTTAAAATCACTCAACTTGAGTTCCGAAAACACATCCATTCAACAAATTATTTAAGAAATAAGAAGGTGTCCAAATGTCATTTTATTCGCGCTCCCCACTTGATACGACCCACTAAAATCATATGAATCAATTATATATTACCAAAACCCTTTTATTTTTAGAGAAATTTCACGTAACTCAAATTTGTATAGTGCATAAAAATCACCCAATTCCTTTGGTGTCAACCTGCGACCCTTCCTCAGCGAAGTGATTTATCTCACAAAAATAATTTGATCACTTTCTTTTAGGGGGTTAAAAATAGGGGGCAGATCTATTAAAGCTCGAGCGGTGTCACGTGACACTGCTTCGTCAGGAAAAAATATCATATATATAATTAGTTAAATGTCAAAAGAAAATTTAGAGGATATACAGTATAAAGTGACGACACTCCTTGACATTAAAGGATGTGTAACTTAGTTGGTTAGGCACTCCAATTACCTAGATTACGATGGGTGACACCTCTAAGAAAAAATCTTGTATACGCCACTGGTTAAAATTAAAGGATGTGTAACTTAGTTGTTCACCTGCATTTTGTCAGCTATGTATACACCATATAGTAATGAATTTAATTCAACACTTAACGAAATCAAAACAATAAATTTATTTTTGCCCAGAGAGATCAAGGTTGTTTGTAAAGTCTCATGGAAAGCTTATATAGTAGATTTAGATTTTCGATACTACATTTTTGGATTCTCAAACCCCCCATGTCGTGAATACATTTCATTTCAGCATAAGTAATTTCCTTTTATTGTTAGTAGTTTCCCAGATGAAATTTCATTGCAAGCAATCTATTTGTTTGGTTATTTTAATGGGGAGTTTAATGTATTGTATAACATGAGTTGGAATGTTGCTAATGAACACCTTAATTATTAACTAAAGTCACCCAACCAACATTAATCAAAATTTAGTCTTCCTACCCTTAAGTTTTATCTTGAAATTATCAATGATAGTTTGATAGTTCGAGTCATGGATCTTTTGTTAAAGATTGGGAAACCAAGGTACTTTCTAAAGAATTTTCATAACTTGATGTTAAGTATGTTGGTTATATCATCCTTAGAGGCCTCAATACAATTTATGGGAGAAAATCTTAATTATATTTAGTTAATCTTTTGACCGGACCAATGTCTGAAATTTTCAAGGGTTGACTTCATAATTCCACATTTTCCTTTAAGACATTCGGACTAGATCGCCCACAAAGAAAGTATGTGAAAGGAGGAGTATATAATTAGAAATATTTATTGCCGATAATAGTTTAAGAGTTACAACTTGATCATTGTTCTGAGGAAGGACCTCTATACATAAGATAAAGATATACAGAGGCATAGGATCCCTTTGTTATAATCCCCTTATGGACTAAAGAAATTCGTTATCGTTCCATTGATGAGAATACTAGAACATATACATGATGTTATGAGATTAACAATATATGAGGGAAGGTTAAAATAATAGAGGGTGTATCTTATGAATGACCATTGATGGTGTTGATCAAGATGTTTTTGGTGATTATTTTATAAGAGGAAATGATCAAGTCTTTCAAAAAAATAAAGCTTTTTTTATTTTTAAATCTTTGTATTCACTGGTTTAAATGAAATTATATTTACATAAACGTGTACCTTAGATGTGGAAGTTACATTGTTTGGCATTTGTTCCCCCACGTTTTCCATAGGTCCTGACTGTCCCACAATTGGAAATAAAACCCCAGCTCTCTGTGCTAATCCATGTACTTGCAAGTGATAGTAGATAGGATCTATGCCTTGGATGTTCGGGAAGCCTGGTGAGAATACTGGCACTGCCATTTAATTGTGTTGGTATTAGGGATTGAACATCGGCGTCCCCATGTTGGAATATGAAAGAAGGATAACACTGGAATTTGGTAGTTATCTGGTGGCAGAAGGGTTGTCGACATCCAGAGATGACTATTGTAGGTATCAACGGCTATCACTATCCCCTCCGACACTATTTGTGCTAGTACAAATGAGTTTTTAATCTCTAACACGATTTCTTGATTTTATATTAAGATATTCAAAGTTAGTGATCGTTCTTTGTTCCCCATTATGACCCAAGATGATGAGTTTGTGTTGAAAGCTGGAAATGATGTTATGTAAATGGGTACTATTCCCGCAGATAGCCTATTCACTAGTATAAAGGGAATCGGTCGGAAGATGGAGTTTGTTTGGTTTTGATCCATGATGGATTGGGCGAGAAAATGAAGAGTTTGTTGTTTTGGCCAATAGTGTGAACATATAGATGTTTTGGTCTTGCTATTTAAAGAGGTAAATTTATGGCGATGAAGTTACGAGAGAAAGTAATATTAATTGTAGATACTCTAAATTATAAAAAAATGATATTGTTTGGGGTCTATAAATTTTATGGGTTGAACTATTAAATTAGTAATTTATATTCAAAGTAACCTTTCTGCTTTAGGAATGCGTGGAAAATATAACGTCTACCAAACCAGGCTCTGTAATTTTATTTGTGTTATTAACGTGTAAAAGGTCATTTTGCAGTTGATGTGATGGAGATGATCCCTTAAGTAAGTTTAATCGGCTTTGTAGAAGGAATGTGAGATAACTAGGTGGTAGATTATTTAGGATTGACGGGAATGTAAGGCTTTTTCTCCCAGGATAATGTAGGGGACAAGTTATCATTAGTTGGGGTTGGGGTAGAGTCTAGGTTTGCCTCTACTGAGCTTTTAAGTTTATAAGAATTACTAGTTCTGGACACGTGCATTACACGTTTGTCCGTATCCAGGACAATCACTATCCCCTCTGACACTATTTGTGCTAGTACAGATAAGTTTTGAATCACTAACACCATTTCTTTATTTTCTATTAAGATATTCAAAGTTAGTGATAGTTCTTGGAGCCCCATTACGACTCAAGATGATGAGTTTGTGTTTAAAGCTGGAAATGATGTAATGTAAATTAGGACTATTCCCGCAGATAGCCCATTCACTAGTATAAATGGAATCAGTGGGAAAATGGAGTTTGTTTGGTTTTGATCTATGATGGATTGGGCGAGAAGAGGAAGAGTTTGTTGTTTTGGCCAATAGTGTGAACATAGAGATGTTTTGATCTTGCTATTTAAAGAGGTAAATTTATGGCGATGAAGTTACAAGTGAAAGTAATATTAATTGTAGATACTCTAAATTTTAAAAAAATTGATATTGTTTGGGGTCTATAAGTTTTTTGGGTGAACTATTAAATTAGTAATTTATATTCAAATTGACCTTTCTGCTTTAGGAATACGTGGAAAATATAACGTCTACAAAAGCAGGCATTGTAAATTTATTTGTGTTATTAATGTGTAAAAGGTCATTTTGCAGTTGATGTGATGGAGATGATCCCTTATGATAGTTTAATCGGCTTTGTAGAAGGAATGTGACATAACTAGGTGGTAGATTATTTAGGATTGACGGGAATGTAAGTCTTTTTCTCCCAGAATAATGTAGGGGCAATGTTATCATTAGTTGGGGTTGGGGTAGAGTCTAGGTTTGCCTCCACTGAGCTTTTAAGTTTATAAGAATTACTAGTTCTGGACACGTGCATTGCACGTGTGTCCATCTCCACGGCTAACACTATCCCCTCTGACACTATTTGTGCTAGTACAGATGAGTTTTGAATCACTAACACCATTTCTTGATTTTCTATTAAGATATTCAAAGTTAGTGACCGTTCTTGGAGCCCCATTACGACTCAAGATGATGAGTTTGTGTTTAAAGCTGGAAATGATGTCATGTAAATTACTATTCCCGCAGATAGCCCATTCACTACTATAAAGGGAATCTGTGGGAAGATGGAGTTTGTTTGGTTTTGATCCATGATGGATTGGGCGAGAAGAGGAAGAGTTTGTTGTTTTTGCCAATAGTGTGAACATATAGGTGCTTTGGTCTTGCTATTTAAAGAGGTAAATTTATGGAGATGAGGGTACGAGAGGGAGTAATATTAATTGTAGATATTGTAAATTTTATATTGTTTGGGGTCGATAAATTTTATGGGTTGAACTATTAAATTAGTAATTTGTATTTAAATTGACCTTTCTGCTTTACAAATAGGTGGCAAATATAACGTCTACCAAACAAGGCTCTTTAATTTTATTTGTGATATTAACGTGTGAATGGTCATTTTGTAGTTAATGTGATGGAGATGATCCTTTAAGATAGTTTAATCTTTGTAGAAGGGATGTGAGATTCCTAGTGGTAGATTATTTAGGATTGATGGGAATGTAACTCTTTTTCTCCCAGGATAATGTAGGGCCGAAGGTATCATTAGTTAGGGTTGGGGTAGAGTCTAGGTTTGCCTCTACTGAGCTTTTAAGTTTATAAGAATTACTAGTTCTGGACACGTGCATTGCAGGTGTGTCCGTCTCCACGGCTATCACTATCCCCTCCGACACTATTTGTGCTAGTAGAGATCAGTTTCAAACACTATCACCATTTCTTGATTTTCAATTAAGATATTCAAAGTTAGTGATCTTTCTTGGAGCCCCATTACGACCCAAGATGATGGGATTGTGTTTAAAGCTTGAAATGATGTCATGTAAATGGGGACTATTCCCGCAGTTAGCCCATTTACTAGTATAAAGGGAATCAATGGGAAGATGAAGTTTATTTGGTTTTTGATCCATGATGGATTGGGCAAGAGGGGAAGAGTTTGTTGTTTTTTGCGAATAGTGTGAACATATAGGTGTTTTGGTCTTTCTATTTAAAGAGGTAAATTTATTGCGATGAAGTTATGAGAGAAAGTAATATTAATTGTAGATACTCTAAATTTGATATTGTTTGCGGTCTTTAAATTTTATTGGTTGAACTATTAAATTAGTAAATAATATTTTAATTGACCTTTCTTCTTTAGGAATACGTGGCAAATATAATGTTTACCAAACCAGGATCTTAAATTTTATTTATGTTATTAACGTGTGAAAGGTCATTTTGCAGTAGATGTGATGGAGATGATCCCTTATGATAGTTTAATCGGCTTTGTAGAAGGGATATGAGATTACTGGGTGGTAGATTATTTAGGATTGATGGGAATGAAAGTCTTTTTCTCACACGATAATATAGGGGCCAAGTTATCATTAGTTGGGGTTGGGGTAAAGTCTAGGTTTGCCTCCACTGAGCTTTTAAGTTTAAAAGAATTACTAGTTTTGGACATGTGCATTGCACGTGTGTTCGTCTCCATGGCAATCACTATCCCTTCCGACACTATTTGTGCTAGTACAGATGAGTTTTGAATCACTAACACCATTTCTTGATTTTCTATTGAGATATTCAAAGTTAGTAATCGTTCTTGGGGCCCTATTACGACCCAAGAAAATGGGTTTGTGTTTAAAGCTGGAAATAATGTCATGTAAATAAAGACTATTCCCGCAAATAAGCCATTCACTAGTATAAATGGAATCGATGGAAAAATGGAGTTTTTTTGTTTTGATCCATGATGGATTGTGCGAGAAGAGGAAGAGTTTGTTTTTTTTGCTAATAGTGTGAACATATAGGTGTTTTGGTCTTGCTATTTAAAAAGATAATTTATGGCAATGAAGTTATGAGAGAAAGTAATATTAATTGTAGATACTCTAAATTTGATATTGTTTGGGGTCTATTAATTTTATGGGTTGAACTATTAAATTATAAATTAATATTTAAATTGACCTTTCTGTTTTAAGAATACGTGGCAAATATAAGGTTTACCAAACCAAGCTCTTTAATTTTATTTGTGATATTAACGTGTGAAAGGTCCTTTTGTAGTGTGATGGAGCTGATCCCATAAGATAGTTTAATCGGATTTGTGGAAAGGATGTAAGATTACTGGGTGGTAGTTTATATAGGATTGATGGGAATGTAAGTCTTTTTCTCCTGTAGGGGCCAAGTTATCATTAGTTGGGGTTGGGGTAGAGTATAGGTTTGCCTCTACTGAGCTTTTAAGTTTATAAGAATTACAAGTTTTGGACACGTGCATTGCACGTGTGTCCGTCTCCACGGCTATCACTATCCTCTTCGACACTATTTGTGCTAGTACAAATAAGTTTTGAATCACTAACACCATTTCTTGATTTTAATTAAGATATTTAAAGTTAGTGATAGTTCTTGGAGCCCCATTACGACTCAAGATGATGAGTTTGTGTTTAAAGCTGGAAATGATGTAATGTAAATTAGGACTATTCCCGCAGATAGCCCATTCACTAGTATAAAGGGAATAAGTGGGAAGATGGAGTTAGTTTGGTTTTGATCCATGATGGACTAGGCGAGAGAGTAAGAGTTTTGTTGTTTTTGCCAATAGTGTGAACATATAGGTGTTTTGGTCTTGCTATTTAAAGAGGTAAATTTATGGCGATGAAGTTACGAGAGAAAGTAATAGTAATTGTACATACTATAAATTTGATATTGTTTGGGGTCTATGAATTTTATGGGTTGAACTATTAAATTAATAATTAATATTTAAATTGACCTTTCTGCTTTAGGAATACGTGGCAAATAAATGTCTACCAAACCAGGCTCTATAATTTTATTTGTGTTATTTACGTGTGAAAGGTCATTTTGCAGCTGATGTGATGGAGATGATCCCTTATGATAGTTTAATCGGCTTTGTAGTAGGGATGTGAAATTACTCGGTGGTAGATTATTTAGGATTGATGGGAATGTAAGTCTTTTTCTCTCAAGATAATGTAGGGGCCAAGTTATCATTAGTTGGGTTTGGTGTAGAGTCTAGGATTGCCTCCACTAATCTTTTAAGTTTATAAACTAGTTCTGAACACATGTATTGCATGTGTGTCCGTCTCCAACGTTATCATTATCGCCTTCGATACTATTTGGGCTAGTACAGATGAGTTTTGAATCACTAACACCATTTCTTGATTTTCTATTAAGATATTCAAAGTTAGTGATCGTTCTTGGAGAGACCCATTATGACCCAATATGATCGGTTTGTGTTTAAAGCTGGAAATGATGTTATGTAAATGGAGACTATTCTCACAGATTGCCCATTCACTAGTATAAAGGGAATCTGTGGGAAGATGGAGTCTGTTTGGTTTTGATCCATCATGGATTGGGCGAGAAGAGGAAGAGTTTGTTGTTTTTGCCAATAGTGTGAACATATAGGTGTTTTGGTCTTACAATTTAAAGAGGTAAAGTTATGGCGTTGAATTTACGAGAGAAAGTAATATTAATTTTAGATACTCTAAATTTGATATTGTTTGGGGTCTATAAATTTTATGGGTTGAACTATGAGATTAGTAATAAATATTTAAATTGACCTTTCTGCTTTAGGAATATGTGGCAAATATAACGTCTACCAAACCAAACTCTTTAATTTTATTTGTGATATTAACGTGGGAAAGGTCATTTTGCAGTTGATGTGATGGAGATGATCTGTTAAGATAGTTTAATCTGCTTTGTAGAAGGGATGTGAGATTACTCGGTGGTAGATTATTTAGGATTGATGGGAATGTAAGTCTTTTTCTCCCATAATGTAGGGGCCTAGTTATCATTAGTTGGGGTTGGGTTACAGTCTAGGTTTGCCTCTAATGAGCTTTTAAGTTTATAAGAATACTAGTTATGGACACGTGTATTGCACGTGTGTCCGTCTCCACGACTATCACTATCCCCTTCCCACACTATTTGTGCTAGGACAGATGAGTTTTGAATCACTAACACCATTTCTTGATTTTCTGTTAAGATATTCAAAGTTCGAGATCGTTCTTGGAGCCCCATTACGACCCAAGATAATGGGTTTGTGATTAAAGCTGGAAATGATATCATGTAAATGCAGACTATTCCGCAGATAGACCATTCACTAGTGTAAAGGGAATCAGTGGGAAGATGGAGTTTGTTTGGCTTACATCCATGATGGATTGTGCGAGAAAAGAAAGAGTTTGTTGTTTTTGCCAATAGTGTGAACATATAGGTGTTTTGGTTTTGCTATTTAAAGAGGTAAATTTATGGCGATGAAGTTACGAGAGAAAGTAATATTAATTATAGATACTCTAAATTATAAAAAAATGATATTGTTTGGGGTCTATAAATTTTATGGGTTGAACTTTTAAATAAGTAATTTATATTTAAATTGACCTTTCTGCTTTAGGAATACGTGGAAAATATAATATCTACCAAACCAGGCTCTATAATTTTATTTGTGTTAATTATGTGTGAAAGGTCACTTTGCAGTTGATGTGATGGAGATGATCCATTATGATAGTTTAATCGGCTTTGTAGAAGGGATGTGAAATTACTGGGTGGTATATTATTTAGGATTGATGGGAATGTAATTTTTTTTCTCTCAAGATAATGCAGGGGCAAAGTTATCATTAGTTGGGGTTGATGTAGAGTCTAGGTTTGCCTCCACTGAGCTTTTAAGTTTATAAGAATTACTAGTTCTGGACACGTTTATTGCACGTGTGTTCGTCTCCAAGGCTATCACTATCCCCTTTGACACTATTTGTTGTAGTACAGATGAGTTTTGAATCACTAACACCATTTCTTGATTTTCTATTATGATATTCAAAGTTAGTGATCGTTCTTGGAGCCTCATTACGACCCAAGATGATCGGTTTGTGTTTAAAGCTGCAAATGATGTCATGTAAATGGAGACTATTCCCGCAGATCGCCCATTCATTAGTATAAAGGGGATTGGTGGAAAGATGGAGTTTGTTTGGTTTTGATCCATGATTGATTGGGTGAGAAGAGGAAGAGTTTGTTGTTTTTGCCAATAGTGTGAACATATACGTGTTTTGGTCTAGCGATTTAAAGAGGTAAATTATGTCGATGAATTTACGAGAGAAAGTAATATTAATTTTAGATACTCTAAATTTGATATTGTTTGGGGTCTATAAATTTTATGGGTTGAACTATTAAATTAGTAATTAATATTTAAATTGACCTTTCTGCTTTAGGAATACGTGGCAAATATAACGTCTACTAAACCAGACTCTTTAATTTTATTTGTGATATTAACGTGTGAAAGGTCATTTTGCAGTTGATGTGATGGAGATGATCTCTTAAGTTAGTTTAATATTCTTGTAGCCATAATGTAGGGGCCAAGTTATCATTAGTTGGGGTTGGGGTAGAGTCTAGGTTTGTCTCCATTAGGCTTTTAAGTTTATAAGAATTACTAGTTCTGAAGACGCGCATTGCACGTGTATCCCATGCTAGTTTGTACAAATACTTTGAAAATATTATAATAAGTGTGTGATAAGTTGTAAAAAATTGAAGAGAAAAACACAAGTTTAAATCGATGAAAAATGAATTTATTCAACCGATATTATTATTATTACAAGATACATCGACATATTGAAATATTGTTGTTGAATGAATTTCAAAAGGAATATTAGAACAAACTTCAATTTTATGCAATTCTTAGAATATATCAAGTATTCAACTTGACAAGAGTTTCCTTTGCCTAATATAACATAACTCATAAGCTAAATGTTGAGTGTGTTTTGAAAATATTTTCCGTCTTAAGTTTTCATCTCCTTTCTAAGAAGTTATATTCTCTACCTTTTTACATTTGCATACAAATTAAGAAGTTGTTGTCAAATAAGAATTGTGTTTTGTAAAAGTTGTATAGAAATTCGATCAACATGTGTGTTCCTAGGATGGCTAATAGATGACTATTGTCAATTTTGGGGTGTACACCTACAAAAAGTTGTTATTATTAATAATAAAAATAATAATTGTAGAATATAAAGCATAATTTTTTGTGTGTACCTTTTATTTCATTTGTCTGCTTCAAAATCATTAGTGGCAAACTAATACTATGTATATTCTCATATGTTATATATAAATATAAATTATCTGGAAGACATACTTCAGAGAAAAAGGAAAATATAGAAAAATGAAGAGAATTGAATAACCATTTAATAAAATTAAAATATAAATGAAGGTTGCAATTAATATTCAATATTAATTTTTTTTTATTATTATAAAGTATATAGAGCATGGAATCCTACCAAATGAAATATTTTAAAAATTAGGTTGGAATATAGGAAGATGCGTGACAACTTGGAATGTCAAAAATCAAAATATATGGAAAGTTGAAACATTGAATGTGCATTTCTCAAAATAAGATAAAAGAAAACAAATTGAGTTTGTTTTTTAAAAATATTTTCAACTTCAAAATTTCATTTTTTCACCCGTACCCTTGACCCTCCCCCCACCCCAAAAAAAAATAATTTAAGTTTGTTTTTAAAAAACATTTTCAACTTCAAATTTTCATTTTTTTCACCCCTACCCTCGACCCCCCCTCCCCGCCAGATCCCCCCATCCCCCCACCCTTCAAAAAAAAATTAAGTTTGTTTTTAAAAAAAATTCAATTTTAAAAATTATATTCTACTGTAGTAAAAATAAAGATATTTCTCAAAAACATTTTTCATTCATAAATCAAACACAAAATCTTTTTCGGAAAATATTTTCTACTCACCAACCAAACATGAGAAAATAAGTCAAAAATCTACTTGTTTTCCAGGAAAACATTTTCTAGGATAACATTTTCCTTCATACCAAACACACCCTTAGGGTATGTTTGGTTTGAAAGGAAAAATGTCTTCCACTAAATGTGTTTTCTTGAAAATTATTTTCCTCAAAAGTAAGTGGAATGCTTACTTATTTTTTAGTGTTTGATAAGTAAGTAGTCCTTGAGTTGAATATTTCATGCTCATAATTCCGCATGAATATTATAAGTCGAACAATCTTGAGATGAGAAGTATTTTTGAGTCATTGAGTTGAGTAGTTCATGCTCATAATTCCGCATGAACTCTGAGTTGAGCATTCTTGAAATGAGTAGTATCATTGAAGTTCTTGAGTTCCAAGTATTTGAGTTCTATCTATGGTTATTGAAAACATTGCATTGAGTCGTTCATGTCCATAATTCGACATGAACCATATTTTAAGAAGTCTTTTACAAACGTTTTAACTTTGTTTTAAGACTTAAGTTTTGAGTTCAGTAAAGAGTAAACTTGAAGTTCTTTTCTTCAAAAAGTATATGGGGACTAACTATTCCCAAAGAGATTTAAAATGTTTTCACATTTAAATAAGAACGGAAACTGAGATTTCCAAAGAGCCTTCGGGCTAGTTTTCAGAAAAGAGTAACCGCTTTCTAAATGAAGCAAACGAAGAAACTTTGATTTCCAAGATAGCATTTGAGCTAAGTTTTTGAGCACTAATCTCAAATCACAGAAGAAGTATGTTTTTAAACATAAAGAGCTAATACAATATTATATTTTTGGGAGTAGTATTGAGCACCGATATGGGGATGCGAGTTCACATAAACTCAAGTCTCCATAAACCATGTAGCCATCATGGGTAGAAAATGGTCATACTTTTTAGATGAATCCTTTTCGCATCGACTAGTGGATCCACTTAGTAGTTCAGGTCCTATACCACGACAATGTATAGGATGGCCCGGGCAGCGTGAGGCTAATAACGTTGTATCATCACTATAGTTCTTAAGTGTTGGTTGTCGGTTAGAGAAACTCCCACAACAGTATTTGCATGGTTCCTCAAGGGGTTCTGCTTAGTGTGAATGGGGGTATGGGACTTCATTCATGCATTGCACAAGTAGACTTTGAGAGGGAGCATGATATGTCTTTTATAATATTATGATTATGAGTTAACATCATGTTTTAAACGGTTTTCCTTTTCTTTATATTGCACTTGTTTTAAACTGCTTTATATTGAAATGAGTTCAGTTATGTTGAGTTGAGTTGAGCCAGTTAAGTTCTTCAGTTTCTTTCAGATTCTTTCAAGCTTATGTTATGCTTTAGAATTCCCCTTACATGCCCGTACATTCCACGTACTTAGCCATTTGGCCTGCATTTTCTCATGATGCAGACATAGGTATTTAGAATCATCAACAAGAGTTTCGTTGATACATTCGGAAGTTTGAGTTAGCTATGGTGAGCCTCCTTGTTTCCGGAGGATTTCATTTACTTTTCAGTTTAGTCAGGATGTCGTGGGTCTTGTCCCGACTTCCATCTTTATCAGTTAGAGGCTTCATAGATAGTCATTATAGTTGAGAAGTTTGTATTATTCATTTATTTAATTAAATGTCTTAAAGACTTAAGTTGCCTATTTTATGGTGAGTTGAATATCTTATTTTCAATCTAAGTTGTTCATTTAAGTTAAAGTTTTGAACAAAGTTGAGTTTATGGGATTTTATTTTAGTTTTTAAACTGTGTATGCTTAAGTTAGTCTTCCGCTTGTAGTCAGCCAGGATGAGGGTTCTCTTGGGGACCAACAATGGTTCTTAGGTGCCGGCCACGTCCAGGGTGTAGACTCGGATCGTGACAAATCACTAGCACCATTTCTTGATTTTCTATTAAGATATTCAAAGTTTGTGATCGTTCTTGGAGCTTCATTACGACCCAAGATGATGGGGTTGTGTTGAAAGCTGGAAATGATGTCATGTAAATGGGGACTATTCCCGCAGGTAGCTCATTCACTAGTGTTAAGGGAATCGGTGGGAAGATGGAGTTTGTTTGGTTTTGATCCATGATGGATTGGGCGAGAAGTGGAAGAGTTTGTTGTTTTTGCTAATAGTGTGAATATATAGGTGTTTTGGTCTTTCTATTTGAAGAGGTATATTTATGGCGATGAAGTTAAGAGAGAAAGTAATATTAATTATAGATACTCTAAATTTGAAAATTTTGATATTGTTTGGGGTCTATTAATTTTATGGGTTGAACTATTACATTAGTAATTAATATTTAAATTCACCTTTTTGCTTTAGGAGTACGTGGCGAATATAACACTTATAAAACGAGGATCTTTAATTTTGTATGTGTAACTAACGTGTGAAAGGTCATTTTGTAGTTGATGTGATGGAGATGATTCCTTAAGATAGTTTAATCGGCTTAATAGAAGAGATGTGAAATTATTGGGTGGTAGATTATTTAGGATTGATAGGAATGCAAGTCTTTTTCTCCCAGGATAATGTAGTAGCCAAGTTATCATTAATTGGGTTTGGGTAGAGTCTAGGTTTGCCTCCCCTATGCTTTTAAGTTTATTAGAATTACTAGTTCAAGACATGTGCATTGCACGTGTGTCCATCTCCATGGCTATCACTATCCCTTCCGACACTATTTATGCTAGTACAGATGAGTTTTGAATCACAACCACCATTTCTTAATTTTCTATTAAGATATTCAAAGTTAGCAATCGTTCTTGGAACCCCCATTATGACCCAAGATGATGGGTTTGTGTTGAAAGCTTCAAATGATGTCATGTAAATGGAGACTATTCTCGCAGATAGCCCATTCACTAGTATAAAGGGAATCCGTGGGAAGATGGAGTTTGTTTGGTTTTGATCCTTGATGGATTGGGCGAGAAGAGGAAGAGTTTGTTGTTTTTGCCAATAGTGTGAACATATACCTGTTTTGGTCTTGCTATTTAAAGAGGTAGATTTATGGCGATGAAGTTACAAGAGAAAGTAATAGTAACTGTAGATACTCTAAATTTGAAAATTTTGATATTGTTTGGGGTCTATAAATTTTATGGGTTGAACTATTAAATTAGTGATAAATATTTAAATTGACCATTCTGCTTTAGGAATACGTGGCAAATATTACATCTACAAAATCAGGCTCTTAAAATTTATTTATGTTATTAACGTGTGAAGGGTCATTTTGCCGCTAATATAATGGAGATGATCCCTTAAGATACTTTAATCGGCTTTGTAGAAGGGATGTGAGATTACTATGTGGTAGATTATTTAGGATTGATAAGAATGTAAGTCTTTTCTCCCAAGATAATGTAAGGGCTAAGTTATCATTAGTTGGGGTTGGGATAGAGTCTAGGTTTGCCTCCACTGGCATTTTAGTTTATAAGAATTACTAGTTCTGGACTCGTGCATTGCACGTGTGTCCGTCTCCACGGCTATCACTATACCCTCTGACACTATTTGTGCTAGTACATATGAGTTTTGAATCACTAGCACCATTTCTTCATTTTCTATTAAGATGTTCAAAGTTAGTGATCGTTCTAAGAGCCCCATTACGACCCAAGATGATGGGGTTGTGTTGAAAGCTGGAAATGATGTCATGTAAATGGTGATTATTCCTACTTATAGCCCTTTCACTAGTATTAAGGGAATCGGTGGGAAGATGGAGTTTGTTTGGTTTTGATCCATGATGAATTGGGCGAGAAGTGGAAGAGTTTGTTGTTTTTGCCAATAGTATGAACATATAGGTGTTTTGGTCTTGCTATTTAAAGAGGTAAATTTATGGCAATGAGGTTAAGAGAGAAAGTAATAATAATTGTAGATACTCTAAATTTTAAAAATTTGATATTGTTTTGGGTCTATAAATTTTATCGGTTGAACTATTACATTAGTAATTCTTATTTAAATTGACTCTTCTGCTTTAGGAATACGTGGCAAATATAACGTTTACCAAACCAGGCTCTTTAATTTTTTTGGTGTTATTAACTTGTAAAAGGTCATTTTGCAGTTGATGCGATGGAGATGATCCCTTAAGATAGTTTAATCGACTTAGTAGAAGGGATGTGAAATTACTGGGTGGTAGATTATTTAGGATTGATGGGAATGTAAGTCTTTTTCTCCTAGGATAATGTAGGGGCCAAGTTATCATTAGTTGGGGTTGGGGCAGAGTCTAGGTTTGCCTCTACTCGGCTTTTATACTTATAAGAATTACTAGTTTTGGACACATGCCTTGCACGTGTGCGCGCCTCCAAGGCTATCACTATCCCTTCCGACACTATTTGTGCTAGTGCATATGATTTTTGAATCACTAGAACCAGTTCTTGATTTTCTATTAAGATATTCAAAGTTAGTGATCATTCTTGGAGCTCCATTACGACCCTAGATGATGGGTTTGTGTTAAAAGCTAGAAATGATGTCATGTAAATGGGTACTATTCCCGCAGTTAACCCATTCACTAGTATAAAGGGAATCAGTGGGAAGATGGAGTTCGTTTAGTTTTTATTCATGATGGATTGGACAAGAAGAGGAAGAGTTTGTTGTTTTTGCCAATTGTGTGCACATATAGGTGTTTTGGTCTTGCTATTCAAAGAGGTAAATTTATGGCGATGAAGTTACGAGAGAAAGTACTATTAATTGTAGATACTCTAAATTGGAAAAATTTGATAATCTTTGGGGTCTAAAATTTTTATTGGTTTAACTATTAAATTAGTGATAAATATTTAAATTGACCTTTCTTCTTTAGGAATATGTGGCAAATATAACATCTACCAAACCAGGCTCTTTAATTTTATTTATGTTATTAATGTGTGAAAGGTCATTTTGTAGTTAATGTGACGGAGATGATCCCTTTATAGAATGGATGTGAGATTACTGGGTGGTAGATTGTTTAGAATTGATGGGAATGTAAGTCTTTTCTCCCAGGATAATGTAGGGGCCAAGTTATTATTAGTTAGGAGTTAGGGTTGGGTAAGCGTGGCAACGGGACCGAAATCAGGACTACCGGACCGGGCCAGACCGGAACCGGAATGGAATAGGGCACCACGGGCAGGAACCAATAATTCTGGAAAAAAATATGTTTACCCGTCCTGGACCGGTAACGGACCGATCTCGGACCGGACCGGAAACCGGGTCCCAACGGCTATATTTTTAAAAAAATTAGGAACATTACTAAAATAATATTAAAACTTTTATAATTTTAAAGTTAAAAATTTATACTTTTAAAGTTTTAAATACAAACTTTCAAACTTTAAAAGTATAAAAGTTTAAATTTCACACTTTAAAAGTTTGAAAATTTAAATTCAAACTTTAAAAGTATAAAAGTTTAAATTTCACACTTTAAAAGTTTGAAAATTTTAATTCAAACTTTCAAACTACAAAAGTTTAAATTTCACCCTTTAAAAGTTTGAAAATTTAAATTCAAACTTTAAAACTATAAAAATTTAAATTTCACACTTTAAAAGTTTGAAAATTTAAATTCAAACTTTAAAACTATAAAAGTTTAAATTTCACACTTTAAAAGTTTGAAAATTTAAATTCAAACTTTAAAACAATAAAAGTTTAAATTTCACCCTTTAAAAGTTTGAAAATTTAAATTCAAACTTTAAAACTATAAAAGTTTAAATTTCACAGTTTAAAGTTTGAAAATTTAAATTCAAACTTTAAAACTATAATAGTTTAAATTTCACACTTTAAAAGTTTGAAAATTTAAATTCAAACTTTAAAACTATAGAACTATAAAACTATAAAAGTTTAAATTTAACACTTTAAAAGTTTGAAAATTTAAATTCAAGATTTCAAGACAATAATTAAAAAATATTAAGGCAAATAGCCTATACTTTTATTAATATTAATTAAATAGTACAAGTTGAGTTACAAAATATTAGTAGAGTATTAAAAAATCTAATCTACACAGCCACCTTCTAGGAAGGGTTCTGTTTGAATTAGACCTCGAATTATTATACTCATACTAATAGACATTTAAATTTAATAGTTCATTCTACCAAGGAAACCTTTTATTTAAATCATTAACATTTCTCTAGTAACATTCTCTGGAATTGGTTGATTAGCTAGTTCCTCAATTGCATCAATGCCGTCGTCACTAAAATCTTGCATTATTTCATCAACGTCATTTTCAAATTTGGTCGGTAAAGGTGGACGACCATAGCTCCTTCTCTCGCCATTAATCCAATCTCTAAATAGTACCGATATCTCCAAGCTATCTGCTGCTAATGAATATCTATGCTCTCCAATTTGAAATCTTGTTGCACTAAAAGCGTCTTCCGAAGCTACTGAAGATGCTTGAATAGCTAACACATCTCGAGCAACTGGTTGAAGTTTTGGAAATCCCTGGCCGCGATTGCTCCACCATTCTAGAAGATCAATAGTAGTAGGTTCTGTATTTTGATTAATATATGCATCTAAATCATTTCTATCATTATGAGAAAGTTCAAGATAACAATCTATCATATCATCAAGATCATCTTCATTATTATATCTAATCTTAGAACTTTGAGGCTCTTCATTACGTACTACATTCATTATATTAGAATTATACAAGTCATACAATTTTCTAGCTTCAATTTTATATTATCTTTAACATCTTGACAACTAGATGTTTCATCATCCTCACTATCAATACCCAAATTAAAATATAATTTATCAACAATTCGTGATGCACCTTCATCTTTGTAATGTGGGTTTAACAAACAAGCGATTAAATAAATTTGAGGAATAGGAATAAAATATTTTTAAAATTTTTCAATCATTTTCTTAACAGATTCTTCAAATCTTGGTTTATTTTTGAATTTATAAAATTTACTAGAAATAGCACAAATATTAGGTAAAACAGAGCAAATAGTTGGATAATAAAGTGCAGATATTTTTTTTGTAGTTAAATAAAAAACTTTTAAGAATTCTATAAGTTCTTTTATGTCATTCCAATCATTATCATCAAGTCTATATGTCATATTTGAATTATGAGCATTCCAAACCATTTGTAAAGGTTTCCTATATTCATAAGCGACTTCAAGCATTTCATATAAAGAATTTCATCTAGTACACACTGATTTTGGAATTTTTCTAGGTGAAATATTAAATTCAAGACAACGATTTTCAAAATCTCTATGTCTAGACTTAAATTGACATTTAAAAATAAAATGGCATGCAGTTTCAACTTTTATGCAACCATCATTATACATTGCTATACCATCTCTTACAATAAAATTATATATGTGTGCAGCACACCTAATAAGAAAACCATCAATATAAATAGGAAAAAGAGACGATTTTAGTATTTCAACAGCAGTTCTATTATTAGAAGCATTATCTAAGGTGACACTACTTATTTTATCACAAATTCCATAGTTTTGTAAAACATCTATAATTGTTTGAGCTATATAACTACCGGTTTTATGCATTTCACAACATTTATAACCTAAAATTCTATTTTGCAAAGTCCAATTTTCATCAATCCAATATGCAGTAATAGTGAAATAATCATTACCATTTACACTACGGCCCATATCAGAAGTAATAGCTATTTTACAATTATTATAATAAAATAAATAACGAAGATATTGAAAATGTTGAGCTTGACAATCAAAGATAGCCTTTTTAATTGTATTTCTAGTAAAACCTTTAAAATGTGAATTATACACAATTTAAATATAATGAATAAAACCGGGATTTTCAGCAAAACTAAATGGCAAACCCATAACAACAATCATTTTAGCTAATTCTTCAAGATCTTTTTCTCTACTATATGACCGTTGTATACTAGAGCCAGAAACATTAGAAGGATTTAATTGTGTTTGGACCATATTAGTGCCCTCTACTCCTACATTTTCATGAAGGGTGGTACCATTCTTTTTAGCTTCGGCTACATCTTTAGCATGCAAAAAATCATTTTTACAACATGACATTAAATGATTACTCAAATGTCCCGTCCCACCCTGTTTTCCTACAGTTTTATGATTCATTCTATGTTTACATTTATTACAAATAGCTTGTGTTTTATCTTCATTCTCAGTCATAAATTGCCACACAACTGATTTTTTAGCGCATTCTACCTTAGTCCTAGGATGCATGGGGAGAACGGGAGCAGGACAACGAAAGGGAGCAGGACAACGAAAGGGGCGGGAGGGTAAGAGGGACTGGGAGTGGGAGTAGCCGTAGCTGGCTAAGTTTCATCATCATCATATTCATCAACATTATTATCAAAACTATTAATATAATCATTAACATCATCATGTTCATCATCTTCAGCTAATTCCTCATCAAAATTACCAAACCTTCTTTGTAAATGTTCATGATAAGGATCTAATCCACTGTTACTATCAATATTAAAAATAGTTTCATTAACATGCTGTAATGACCCTTCAGGTCATTTTTAAATTAAAGAATTCTTTCCCTCGTATAGAGCATTCCTGTAGCGATACCAAGTCATTTATGACTTGATGGCACTGACTGTTCGGTCGCCTGGTCGTTCGTTTGGGTTTTAGGCCCGTTTCCCTGTTTTGGAGATTTTTATAACTTGAAAAGTTGACTTTGGTCAACCTTCTTGGGAGTCGTGCTCAGATGAAAATTTTGACAGCTAGGTTAGCTTCGGAAGATCGATTTTGGTCTAGAACGACCCTTTTTTCACTTCCCGAGGCTTTAGATGGCAGTTGTGGAATCTGGTTCAAATGATACTGGGTGTGGGACCCACTTTTCATCGAAGCAATCTCCAAATGGAAATTCCGCCTTCACCGTTGAGTCCGAAATATCGTTTCCAATCAGATTTCATATATGGTTTGTATTTTTCCGACTCCGAACGAGTCCGAAACATCGAAATTTAAGTTTGAAGGGTTGTAGAATTTTGACGCGGTGGTGACGTGGCAGAGCCACGCGACGCCACATGGCGGCGGAGGGAAATCTGGAAATTTCCAGATTTTAGGACGATTTTCGTCCATTTTTTTCCCTCAACTTCAACATAAGATTTCTCCTTCATTTTGAGTCCAAATTAGGTGCTTCAAAAGGCTAACTTCAAGAGAATTTCGTGGGGAATCTAGCGGTGATCTCAGAAACGTAAGGGTAGGCTTCGTTTGAGGTAAGGAATCGATTTTAGCCACTGCCAGGGTGATTTCCGGATTGAATTGTTGTTGAATTTTGAAATGTGAGATCTTGATCATCTTAGGTCCGTTTTGAGTCATTCTTGAGGCTAACTTGTAGAGTTTTTTGCAAGGATCGTCGGGGTATAATCTGTTTGGGTTGAAAGAGTCTCGTTTTTCCAGAAATTGGTGATCAAGGGGCTGCCCATTTTAATTGTTGTGGCTGATTTGCTATGTTTTAGGCATCTGTTTGTGCTAAACTTTGGGAGTATTAGTTTAGTAAGGTATTTGGGACGTTTTCACGGATTCGTTTTCGAGATTCCAATTGTGGGCCCCACAATCCCGTTTTAGACCCGATTTTGGGTCCGTCTCCGAAAAATATAATTTTAGTGTCAATATATTCGTAATGACGAGGTGATTAACCTTTTGTTAGTGGGGAAGCATTTGGAGACCGTTCGGAGGGGAAAAGATCTGGTACCGTGAGTTGGAGCACGCGTGGTCGACTTTCAGGTAGGCTATGACTTTCTCTCGTGAGATTGAGCATGTTTAGGCAATTGTTTATTGATTTGCTTGAGTATGGAGGGGTTCGGGTGTCGAGCATGCTAAATTTCTATAATTCCTGCCTTAGACCTTATTTCGGGAAAGTGTTGGATTATGACAGCATGTCTCTTGATATTATTGAATATCCATATCTTGTGGTGTATATGATAATATTGATTTGAAGTATGTTTGGCCTTAGTCTAGGCTTAGACTAGTGTTGTCATAGACTTGCGAGATTTCGGATATCGTTGGGTAGTAGAACTTTTTCCGACGTCGTTTCGGACGGTCAGCTCCTTGTAGACTGATATAGCAGACTTGAGTCTGATAGTCGGTAACTCAGTTTATGACCTTGTATCCATAATGCCCTGCTTTTCTATTAGCTACAGTACCCGGTTAGAGTCCGTGGTCTAGCTTACTTATGTCCAGGCTTAGCTACAGTACCCGGTTAGAGTCCGTGGTCCAGCTTACCTGTGATCTGGTTTTGGCTACAGTACCCGGTTCGAGTCCGTGGTCCAGCCCACCCGTGCCCGACCTTTGGCTACAGCACCCGATTCGAGTCCGTGGTCCAGCCCATATAGGTTGACTCATTAGCTATAGTACCCGGTTCGAGTCCGTGGTCCAGCTTGCACGTGGTGTATTCCCAATTCCTCATTAAAGCTTCAATTTAGTCTTGATTACTCTCATCTGTAGGTTGAGGTTTTGGAGGTTGGAGAGATTCCGATTAAAGTCCGGGACGTAATGAGATCCTGGAATATGATTGGGAATGGTTCAGTTAAAAGTCCGGAAATTGGTAATATTGTGATAGACCTTCTAGCTCCATTATTTTACTTTAACTGCCGATGCATCTGTCGGGCTTATGGGGGTCCGTGCAGGTGGTTCTTTTATTGTGCACGAGCGTACCCGTCGGGTTTATGGGAGCCCGACGGAGTTAGTTAGATTACTTGTCTTTGTTGCCTGTACCTCGTGTACATACCCCCTTTTACTACTCTTTGCACTTGATGTGACCCTTTATTTGCATTTCAGTTCACTTTTGCTTATCTTGCTCAGTCGGCCTATGATGCCTACTGGGTACCTGTTGTTTTGGTACTCATGCTACGCTCTGCATCTATTTTGTGATGCAGGTCCGAGCACTAGTAGCCAGCGTTGATCGAGCTTGGAGTAGACTTATCTGGAGACGGGGGTGAGCACACAGCGTTTTGTACTATTTCAGTCTCCATCTGTATATATAGACTTGTCTTCTTCCTTTCGAGACAGTCCAGTCTCTGTTGTCCAATTTTGGGACTTGTACTCATTTTGTAGTAGCTCTGTACTGGTGACTTCCAGGTTCTGGGAGGGATCTTTATTTGTATATATGTTTTGGGTTGCTTTCGCCTGTTTATATTGTTATTTTCCTACTCTTGTTTAATTTCTACCCTTAGACCCATTACT
>NW_026020574.1:728033-831249 GCF_900185275.1 Solanum verrucosum
CAATAATGCTTCGAACTACCAAAAGCATTAATGTATACCAAAGAAACTACACAAAAAGAAATAATCATTGGAGGAATACCAATAGTGATAAAATTTAAAATATATCTAGGAGATGAAAATATTATTTTAGGAATAAAATGGCTAGAACAAGTTAAACCATATAATCTATAAGACAAACAGTTAACAATAAATTATGAAAATAAAAGAGTAATAATAAAAAAAAACCTTAGTATGAAAATATACATACTTGCAAAGATAATAATAGAGGATATTACAACAGATATTATATATCAATGATAGATACGGGAGCAGAAGCTAATATATATAAATACAATTGTTTACCAGAAGATAAATGGGAAAAATTAAAAACACCGATAGTAGTAACATGATTTAATAATGAAGAAAGCATGATCACATATAAGGCAAAAAATATAAAAATACAAAAATGGGAAAAGAAATTAACTATAGAAGAAATATATAACTTTGAATTAACTACAAAAGATATGCTATTAGGAATGCCATTTTAAAAAAAATTATACCCACATATAATAACAAAAACACACTGGTAGTTCGCGACACCGTGTAAATAAAAAATAGGAGCAAAAAGAGTAAATAACAAAAAATGAAAAACAACAGAATGGATAAAAGGAAGCGAAAAAATTACACAAAAATTATAAAATATAAAAGAAGAAAACCCTAAAATAGAATTAATTATATTCTCTATAGATAAAGTAAAAATAATCCAAGATAAGTTAGAATTATTATATAGTGAGGATCCTTTACAAGGATGGGAGAAACATAAAACAAAAGTAAAAATTGAGCTAATTGATAATAATAGTATAATAATAATAGTATAATAACCCAAAAACCATTAAAGTATAATTTTAATGATTTAACTGAATTTAAGATACAAATAAATGAATTACTAGAAAAGGGATATATACAAGAAAGCAATAGTAAGCACACAAGCCCGGCATTTATCGTAAATAAATATAGTGAACAAAAAAGAGGAAAAAGCAGAATGGTTATTGATTCTAAAAATTTAAATGCAAAAACTAAAACATATAATTATCTGATACCAAATAAAATACTAAAGATAAGACAAATACAAGGATATAATTATTTTAGCAAATTTGATTGTAAATCAGGATTTATCACTTAAAACTAGAAGAAGAATCTAAAAAACTAACAGCATTCACTGTACCACAAGGATTCTATTAATGGAATGTATTACCATTTGGATATAAAAATGTATCAGGTAGATATCAACATTTTATGGATAACTACTTTAAACAATTAAAAAATTGTGTAGTATATATTGATGATATATTACTATATTCTAAAACCCAAGATGAACACATAAGATTATTAGAAAAATTCATACATATTATAGAATATTCAGGCATAAGTCTAAGTAAAAAGAAAACAGACATAATGAAAAATCAAATAGAATTCCTAGGAATACAAATAGATAAAAATGGAATAAAAATGCAAACGCATATAGTACAAAAAATAATTAACTCAAATTAACAGCTAAATATGAAAAAGAAATTACAATCATTTCTAGGACTAGTAAACCAGGTAAGAGAATACATACCAAAATTAGCAGAGAATTTAAAACCATTACAACAAAAATTAAACAAAGATGTAGAATACCAGTTTGACAAGAAAAACCAAAAACAAATACAAAAAATAAAATTATTGGGTAAAAACCTACCTAAACTATATTTTCCGGATGAAAACAAAAAATTTACTTATATAATAGAATCAGATGCGAGTAAAAAAAGTTATGAAGGAATATTAAAATACAGATATGATGGCAATACGATAGAACATCATTGTAGATATTATTCAGGAACATTTAATAATACAGAAATAAAATGGGAAATAAATAGAAAAGAATTATATTCAGTGTATAAGTGTTTATTGTCATTTGAACCATATATTGTATATAACAAATTTATTATAAGAACGGATAATACACAAGTAATATGGTGGCTAACAAGAAAAATACAAGATTCGGTAACAACAAAAGAAATAAGGAGACTGATATTAAATATATTAAATTTTACATTTACAATTGAAGTAATAAAAACTGATAAGAATGTTATTACAGATTACCTATCACGACGAAGCTACTCAGACTGACACTGAGGAAGAAGATACAATTGGAAAGATACTCAAAACTATTACTACACTTTGTACAAAAGTGGATAGTATGGACAACGACATACAAAAGCTAAAGACTAATGAAGATAATCTGAAGTCTAAAGCTAGTCAGCAACATGACTATAAAAATGCGGAACTACGTCGATCAGAAGATGGAAAAAACCCAGAGCTAAAAGGAGACGATGGGAAACTCCTTAAAACCTATAATATTTGTTTAGATAGAGTTGCAAGTACAAGCAAACAAGTTAGCGATAAACAACATAAAAATGCGAACTTAAACCAGCTATTCGAAAAACCATTTACCCATAGGACACATAGACATATGTCCATAGAACCACAAACATCTACATACGCAGATAGTTTGCAAAACCAAAATGAGAAAAAGACATATAACTACATCACACGAACCTATATCGAAATTATACACAAAATCCAAACTTATCTAAACCTTAACCCCAGATCAACTACAAAAGAACCAAACCAGGATTATTTGACACAAAAGTTACAAGGATATAACAAGTTAATTGCACAGCCAAAAACTAACGCTAATTTAGTAAGAACATGTTACAACTACGGACTGCTAAATACCGTATATACATACGACGGAGAAGAAGTTAGTGGAATACTAGAACTACACAAGGCATTCGTCACATACAAAAGAGTTACAAAAAGAAATTTATTTTATATAAAATTCTATACAGCACCAGCGGATATATTATACGAGAAAATAAAACCTCCAATACAGGTTATCAAGATACGACTAACTAAAGATATGATTATACCCGAAGACATCGGACAACAAGAAGAGATATGCAAAATAGAGATACCAAGTTTTTATGCAAACAAAATAATAATTGGTATATCAACTATCATTCAAGAGCTAGCAAATAATTATTTAAATGGAAACGCTATATGGAGCTACTATGAAAGACATAAGCTAATGATTTATTCCAATTCACGGGAGCTAAGGAAAGCAGATATGGATGAAGTCCAGAGATGGGTTTTGTCGTTACTTAAGCCAGAAGAACAACCTACGACGAGAGCACTAATAGCAGGATTTATTTCAACAGAGTTATTAACCAGATTTTGCAAGCTAATTGGTCACAAATATCCTGACCACATATGTTCAAAATGCAACGGAGAAGATAACATAATTCCAGATGTCGATTTAGAGTAAAAGAATACGCTAAAGATAAGACACAAATAGTAGACAAAGGGGCAAAAAAGATAAAGTAAATAACGTAAAGTAGTCAAAAAGATGTGTAGATAAGATGTAAATTAGTCAAATTCATTATTATGCATGTGCATATTAAAGTAAGTAGATAGGAATAGTGGACAAGTGTAAAGTAAGGTATGGTGTGTCATAAAGTAGGTGTACAAGTGTAAGGTATCATGATGGGCAAGTGTAAGGAATGGTAGGGGTGTGATTTATTAGATGACAAGTGTTAAAGTGAATAGTAGTACATTATTGTAGTGTAGTATGAAAATCCTTTCTATATAAAGGACGGATATGTAACTTAAAAAGGCAGGCAACGCCTAAATAAAAATTCTCTTTCAGAAAACACTCTCTCAACTAAGATAAATATTTAAAATACTAATGGAAAAATCTGAAATCCAATCAGATATTTCAGATAGCATGGCTAAGCAAGAGGCAAAGGTATATTGTTCAAAAAACATGCAGAACTAATTTCATATATTCCTGAATATCATATATATTATTGAATAAATTTATGCTAGTTATTATGTATTAGAATTATTTGAATCATGATTTCGAGTTTATTAGCACACTGGAAACAGGGAGAAAACTTCTATACTATGCCATCCTAATGTTGAAACCGGTAGGCGAGGAAGCCGTTTAGGGGAGTAAACAAAGTTGAGGCGCTGATAAGAAGGAAGTATCCGCTAAAGTACGATGCTAGTAGTGACAGGAGAACATGATAAACAGATAATCTAGTTCATAATGATCTAATATGAATTTAATCAATTATGGATATGATAGGAAGGAATAATTGAAAATAAAAAATCTGCATAACAACGAACATGACCACATACATGCATGATGAAATGATAAAAAACTACGAAACTTTAATCCTATATATACTTAAAATATAGAAATAATTAAATTAAGAAGAATAATATGGAAAAAAATATTTGAAGATAACGAATCAGAAGATATATTGAAACAAGAATGGTATGAAATAGACCTACATGATTTAGATTCCGAAATAATAGAATGGTATGATTTAGAAATAAATTAAGATTAAAATGAACTATGAATATTTACAATATTGGATAGGATCTATGGAAGATATAAAACTATTAGAACAATTAATGGAGCAAAATTTATATATGTACCAAAGAACCCAAGATATGTTATATCTAGAATATATCATAAATAATTTTAATGAAATACTCAGATTAAAACAACTAGCAGAAAAATATTACAATAAATATTATTACATTTTACCATGAATTTCGCACCGAAAAATAATAAAATCTTTAAAATAAATAACTCACCTACCACACTACCACCTACCAAAAAAGTCATGAATTCTACACCTACTACAGTACCAAAAATGTCATAAACCCCTCTCCTACCAATAAGATGAATTTTGCACCGAAAAATGATATCAGAGCTATAGACTTAATAGTAATATATTTGCAGGAATCTGTAAAAAATATATAATAGCACAGAGAAAACCTATTTTATATCTAGACATACAAATAAATAACTTAGAATATAAACTACAACATAATTTATAAATAAATAAAGAAGAATATGCAATAGATGAAAAAACATACGAAAACTATGACGGATTAAAAATAAATATAATATTTTCTAATCTAGGAAGAAGATATAAGAAAATAGGTGGCAATCTAAATTTAATGTTAGAAAAAGAAACGGTAAAACTAGAAGATAGTTTAACTGTTATGATAAGAATAACAAAAGAAAATGAAGTACTAGATAGAAAAACAGAAATTGAAAAAATAAAACAACAAGCAAAAAAGGAAGTACAACAATTAGAAGAAGTAAAAAATACTAAAATAATAGAGCTAGAAAAAGAGCTAGCAATATTAAAAGAAATGTATGAAATTAAACAAAAAGAAAAAGAACAAAAAACAAAATTAGCAAATGAGATAATTAGATTTAAAGAAAAATTGCAATTACAAGATGAATTAGAAGAAAAATAAGAAAATAGCCAAGATAATCTACCCGAAATAAGAGTTGATGAAATAAACGACGATGATCTAGAATAACATTCGGAAACAAGAAAAACATATACGAAACTTTTAGCAAACATAGATAATACAAAGAATTTAAAAGTAAATACAGAAGACGTAGACATGGACAAAAAACCTAGCACATCAGGAGTAAAAAATCCAAAATTTTTTAATGAAAACTATAAACAATATGATAAAGAAAAAACTACATGGGATAAAAGATTAAGTAAAAAATGGACGCCTAAACCAATAATTGGACAACATAATTTGTTAGATTTAGACTGTGCAGCAGATATAAATAAAACAATCCAATTATAGATGAGATACATCTCAAAACAATTAATAGATAACAAGATAGTAATAACAGAGGCATCAAGATACATAGAAAGAACACTTATAGGAACAGTAAAATTATGACTACAAAATTTAACAAGTGAAAGCTTAACAACTTTAAGAAGTAATAAAAAAAACGATGGAGGAATAACTACTACATCTATGGAAATACTATATAAATACGAAATAGCTATAAGAAATGAATTTAGTAATATAACAACAGAGGTAGAAGAACAAAATAAAGAAAAAATCATAAATCGAAATCTAATGACAAAATTAGCAATATGTAATATGTGTTACATAGATGAATATACATGTGCATTTAGAAAATACTATTATAAAGGAACATATACCATAAAAGAAAGTAAAGAAATAAGAAAATTATATTTTACAAAATTACCAGAATCTTTTAATTCAAAAGTAATAAAAAGTTGGAATGAAGCAGAATTAACAGATACCTTAGTAGCTAGAATAAAATTCTTGCGACGATGGTTTATGGAACTATGTAAAAAACATAAAGCAGAAATAAAAATGAAAAAAATATTGATAAAAAACTTGGCATGTGACAAAAATAAAACAGCACCTCAATTTGGTTGTACGGATAGGTATTATAAAAATAGAAAGATATATAATAAAAAAATATAGATCAAAATATAAATATAAAAAATCAAGAAGAAGGTATTATGTAAAAAACTACAAAACCAAAAGACCATATAGACCAAAAAGAAAACTAACGGAATGTACTTGTTGTAATTGTGAAAAATTAGGACACATAGCTAGAGATTGTAAATTACCTAAAAATCCAAAAAAAAAAAAAATCAGAAATAATAATAGACGAAAAAAAATACACGCTGATAGAATACATAGATTATGATTAGAAAGTGAAGACAGTATATATGAAATATCAAAAAATGAAATAGAAAAAGATATAGAAATAAAATCAGACAATGAATTCTATAATATAACAAAGGACTGAAAAAGATATACAAATAATAAATAAAGAAGAATATGAAGACGAAGAATCTTTAGAACAGAAAATAATATTTGATAACAGTATATTTGAACAAATAAAAGGAAAAGAATTAGACCTAAGCGTAGCAAAAATATTCCAAATTCCAACCATAAAAAACTGGTTTAAACGACAAAAAGAAGAATATTATGTAGTAAGTCAAAGAGAACATATCATAGATTGCAAATACACTAAAGGAAAGGCCAAAATACCAATAATAAATAAACGAATAATAAATAAAGAAATACAAGATATTAAGGCTAAAAATGCAATTAAATATGTACATTTAGGAGGAACAGAAATACTAATAAAAGCGTGTTTTAGAGAAGGAATAGATACACCCATAAAAATATACTTAGCAGATGATATAATTATACAACCCATAGAAAAAAGTATAATAAGTGCGGTAAAAGGTAACCTCATATACAAAAAAATTTAATTTATAATAACTGCTAACTACTCTATAGAAATAAATGACAGAAATATAGATAAATCATTAGTATTATATTGGAAAATGTCAAGAATAGAACTAGCCCCGGGAAGTAAAATATTTACAGCTAGATGTAAAATCTTATATGTTTTAACAACAAAACATAAAATAACAACAAAAAATAAAATAAATAAAATAAAAATAGAAAATCATTTTGAAAGAATAGTCACAGTCATAGACAAGACTAACTATAGTTATAATGAAATTGACATAGAAGAAGATTTAGAAATAGTAAAACAAAGATTAAGCACATAAAAAAGAATAAACATGAACTGTGAAATACCACAAATCTTATAAAAAATGAGTACCTCAAGAAGAATAGATAAAACTCTACAAAAATCAATGAAAGAAGAAATAAAACCACATCATTACTACTTAACGATAATATTGGAACAACGAAAATATTTAATATTAATAGATACAAGACGATAAGAAAACTATATTACAAGAGAATTAGTGACGGAAGATGAAATAATAACTATTGAACAATCATGCCCCGAACTATCAAAAGCATTAATGTATACCGAAGAAATTATGGAAAAGGAAATAATCATTGGAGGAGTACCAATAGTGATAAAATTCAAAATATATCAAGGAGATGAAAATATCATTTTAGGAATAAAATGGCTAGAACAAGTAAAAACCATATAGTCTAGAAGACAAACAATTAACAATAAATTATGAAAATAAAAGAGTAATAATAAAAAGAACATAAGTATGAAAATATACATACTTGCAAAGATAATAATAGAGGGATATTACAACAGATATTATACACCAATGATAGATACGTGAGCAGCATCTAATATATGTAAATACAATTGTTTACCCGAAGATAAATGGGAAAAATTAAAAACACCGATAGTAGTAACAAGATTTAATAATGAAGGAAGCATGATCACATATAAGGCAAAAAATATAAAAATACAAAAATGGGATAAGATATTAACTATAGAAGAAATATATAACTTTAAATTAACTACAAAAGATATGCTATTAGGAATGCCATTTTTAGAAAAATTATACCCACATATAATAACAAAAACACACCGGTGGTTCACGACACCGTGTAAACAAAAAATAGGAGCAAAAAGAGTAAATAACAAAAAACGAAAAACAACAGAATGGATAAAAGGAAGCGAAAAAATTACACAAAAATTATAAAAATATAAAAGAAGAAGACCCTAAAATAGAATTAATTATATTCTCTATAGATAAAGTAAAAATAATCCAAGATAAGTTAGAATTTTTATATAGTGAGGATCCTTTACAAGGATGGGAGAAATATAAAACAAAATTAAAAATTGAGCTAATTGATAATAATAGTATAATAACCCAAAAACCATTAAAGTATAATTTTAATGATTTAACTGAATTTAAGATACATATAAATGAATTACTAGAAAAAGGATATATACAAGAAAGCAATAGTAAGCACACAAGCCCGTCATTTATCGTAAATAAACATAGTGAACAAAAAAGAGGAAAAAGCAGAATGGTTATTGATTATAGAAATTTAAATGCAAAAGCTAAAACATATAATTATCCGATACCAAATAAAATACTAAAGATAAGACAAATACAAGGATATAATTATTTTAGCAAATTTGATTGTAAATCAGGATTTTATCACTTAAAACTAGAACAAGAATATAAAAAACTAACAACATTCACTGTGCCACAAGGATTCTATGAATGGAATGTATTACCATTCGGATGTAAAAATGCACCAAGTAGATATCAACGCTTTATGGATAACTACTTTAAACAATTAGAAAATTGTGTAGTATATATTGATGATATATTACTATATTCTAAAACTCAAGATGAACACATAAGATTATTAGAAAAATTCATACATATTATAGAATATTCAAGCATAAGTCTAAGTAAAAATAAAGCAGACATAATGAAAAATCAAATAGAATTCCTAGGAATACAAATATATAAAAATGGAATAAAAATGCAAACGCATATAGTACAAAAAATAATTAACTCAAATGAACAGCTAGATACAAAAAAAACATTATAATCATTTCTAGGACTAGTTAACAAGGTAAGTAAATACATACCAAAAGTAGCAGAGAATTTAAAATCATTACAACAAAAATTAAAGAAAGATGTAGAATACCAATTTGACAAGAAAGACCAAACACTAATACAAAAAATAAAATTATTGTGTAAAATCCTACCTAAACTATATTTTCCGGATGAAAACAAAAAAATTACTTATATAGTAGAATCAGATGCGAGTAAAAAAAGTTATGAAGGAATATTAAAATACAGATATGATGGCAGTACGATAGAACATCATTGTAGGTATTATTCTGGGACATTTAATAATACTGAAATAAAATGGGAAATAAATATTAAAGAATTATATTCAGTGTCTAAGTGTTTATTATCATTTGAACCATATATTGTATATAACGAATTTATTATAAGAACAGATAATACACAAGTAAAATGGTGGCTAACAAGAAAAATATAAGATTCGGTAACAACAAAAGAAATAAGGAGATTGGTATTAAATATATTAAATTTTACATTTGCAATTAAAGTAATAATAACTGATAAGAGTGTTATTACAGATTACCTATCATGACAAAGCTAATCAGACTGAGACTGAGGAAGAAGATACAATCGAAAAGATACTCAAAGCTATTACTACACTTTGTACAAAAGTGGATAGTATGAACAACGAGATACAAAAGCTAAAGACTAATGAAGATACTCTGAAGTCTAAAGCTAGTCAGCAGCATGACTATAAAAATGCGGAGCTACGTCGATCGGAAGACGGAAAAAACCCAGAGCTAAAAGGGGACGATGGGAAACTCCTTAAAACCCATAATGTTTGTTTAAATACAGCTGCAGGTACAAGCAAACAAGTTAGCGATAAACAACATGAAAATGCGACCTTAAACCAGCTATTCGCAAAACCATTAACCAAAGGACACCTAGACATATGTCCATAGAACCTGTAACAACCCTCTTAGTCGTTTTATGAATTTTACTCATTATTTTTATATTAGCCCTTTTTAGTAGTTTTTATAAATAATTTATGACTTATAAGAATGTGTGACATGATTTTCAGATTTAATAAAAGATTATTTTGTTGATAATAATAAACTAAAGGGCAAATGTTGCTGGCAGTTGTGAACAACAGCAATTCACGCAGCCGAGAAAAAAGAAAATAGAAAGGGTTGGAATACTCACCTCCGCCGTCGATGCACTTTGTCCAGGTAATGACCATAACTTAATAAGGATGCAATTGTTCATCTCTTTTATAATTAATGAGCAACTATGATTGTTTAGAATTAATATTATTATTAATATTGGCTATGAAAGATAATCAAGGAAGGTGGATTTGACAAAAAAATTATATTTGAAATTGGAATATGAGTGAGTGGAAAAATGGGTTTAGAGTGCAATCATTGAATAATGATTAGGTGGTAATCATTGTACAGTGAGTGGTCCTTGGGAGATTTAAGTGAGGAATAATGGAATTTAAGTAGTAGACGTACTAGTTGGTTGCTGGACACATATTTTTCCTTCGTTCTTCCTGCGACTCCAATTAAAAATATGGTACCACATTATTATCAAAGTTGTGATATATTGATAGATCTAATTAAATACTATATGTATTGTATTACTTGAATATTATTAGATTCATGATACAGGAGATTTTAGAATATAATCCTAGATCTAAAATTTGAAAATATGAGAGTTGACATGTTAATTGACATTAAGATTTAAGATCTTACTTATAGGTTTGGGTGAGTTCTTGGGTCTAGGCTAGACATATAATAATATGGATGTTGTTAGTTTTGAAATCTTATTGTGGTCATTTATTTGAATAGATGACATTGAGTTGGAAGTTTAACGAAAGGGGAAGACTCAAGTCCCGGAGTTATTGTTCGATAGATCGAGGCAAGTGGATTTCTAAACCCTTGTTAAGTGTATGGAATTCATGTATTTCTTTGTAATATGTGTTTAGGGTAATGAGGCTTGGTGATGGGGTTGACTTGTTCACATTGATTAATTCTAATAATGAGAAAGGGATAATAAAAGGCAATGTGATAAATTGTTTGTGTGATGTGTTGAGAATTGTTTGAAAGTCTTGTTGAATCATTGTTGATGTTGTATCCTGATTGTGTTGTTGTGAATTGTGCAATGTTATGAAAATGGTCATCTCTTCATTATTTGTGTGAACATGTCATTTGCATTGTTCTGAGACATGGTTGTGACAAGTGTTATGTGCATTGAGAAAGAATAAGAAAATAAAGAGGATGTACCATTTCGAGGGACGTATCGCGCGCCGCGATGGATACTATATTTCGAGGGACGTGTCGCGCGCCGCGACAGATACTATATTTCGAGGGACGTATCGCGCACTGCGATGGTTACTATTATCGAGGGTCGTATCGCGTGCCGCGATGGATACATGGACAGATATGTCCCACATGGGTCCCGGACTGAGAGACAGCGGGTGTGTATCATTAGGTCAGACATGCATCACTATACTTGACATTGCATTTCATTGCATTGCACTTCTTTATTATTGGTGAACTTGATCTTGTGTGTTGCTGATCTTGTGAGTTCCTTTCTATGGAACTTGTGACTGATGAATATTGAGCTTGTTGTTGAAGATATACAATTGTTAGAGTGTTGTTGTTGAGGATATGAAACTATTGTTGTTGTTGAGGATATGAAATTGTTAGAGTGTTGTGTTGAGCTATGTGCTTTGTAAATTGTGAACTGTTAGGTTGGGCTGGTTTTATATAGATTGTAGTTGTGAAGGTTCGGTTAGGGTGTAAGGAGTACTTGTATTCTATCCCCTTAGCTCGTGTTTAGAGGTTTACTTGCTGAGTACCGTGTGGTTTGGTACTCACCCCTTGCTTCTACAAATTTTTGTAGGTTACGAGCCTGGATTTTGTGGTACTTGTATTCTCTTCTTTTCCGAGGCTTCTGGGAGATTTGTGAGGTAGTTGTTTGTCTTCTCAGCGATCCTTCTTACTCCTGTTTATGATCTTGTTCTACTCTAGAAACAATGTCATATGAGACTTGTATTTTTCTTTTGATTCAATTGTAATACTTTAGAGGCTTGTACACGTGACAACCAGATTTTGCGGATATATTTGAGTTTATTATAAAATTTCCGCATTTTATTGTAATAGTTGAGTTTTAGGCTGACTTGTCTTGGTGGGTTAAGAAGAGTGCCATCACGTCTATTTTTGGGTCGTGACAGAACCACAAACATCTACATACACAGATAGTTTGCAAAACCAAAATGAGAAAAAGACATATAACTACATCACACGAACCTATATCGAAAATATACACAAAATCCAAACTTATTTAAACCTTAACCCCAGATCAACTACAAAAGAACCAAACCAGGATTATTTGACACAAAATTTATAAGGATGTAACAAGTTAATTACACAGCCAAAAACTAACGCTAATTTAGTAAGAACATGTTACAACTACGGACTGTTAAATACCGTATACACATACAACAGAGAAGAAGTTAGTGGAATACCAGAACTATACAAGGCATTCGTCACATACAAAAGAGTTACAAAAGGAAATTTATTTTATATAAAATTCTATACAACACCAGCGGAGATATTATACGAGGAAATAAAACCTCCAATGCAGGTTATCAAGATAGGACTAACTAAAGATATGATTATACCCGAGGACATCGGACAACAAGAAGAGATATGCAAAATAGAGATATCAATTTTTATGCCAATAAAAGAATAATTGGTATATCAACTATCATACAATAGCTAGCAAATAATTATTTAAACGAAAATGCTATATGGAGCTACTATGCAAGAGATCAGCTAATGATTTATTCCAATTCAAGGGAGCTAAGGAAACCAGATATGGATGAAGTCCAGAGATGGATTTTGTCATTACTTAAGCCAGAAGAAGGACCTACGACGAGAGCACTAAAGGCAGGATTTATTTCGACAGAGTTATTAAGCAGATATTGCAAATTAATTGGACATAAATATCCTGATCACATATGTTCGAAATATAACGGTGAAGATAATATAATCTAGATGTCGATTTAGAGTAAAAGAATACGCTAAAGATAAGACACAAATAGCAGACAAAGGGGCAAAAAAGATAAAGTAAATAACGTAAAGTAGTCAAAAAGATGTGTAGATAAGATGTAAATTAGTCAAATTCATTATTATGCATGTGCATATTAAAGTAAGTAGATAGGAATAGTGGACAAGTGTAAAGTAAGGTATGGTGTGTCATAAAGTAGGTGTACAAGTGTAAGGTATCATGATGGGCAAGTGTAAGGAATGGTAGGGGGTGTGATTTATTAGATGACAAGTGTTAAAGTGAATAGTAGTACATTATTGTAGTGTAGTATGAAAATCCTTTCTATATAAAGGACGGATATGTAACTTAAAAAGGCAGGCAACGCCTAAATAAAAATTCTCTTTCAGAAAACACTCTCTCAACTAAGATAAATATTTAAAATACTAATGGAAAAATCTGAAATCCAATCAGATATTTTAGATAGCATGGCTAAGCAAGAGGCAAAGGTATATTGTTCAAAAAATATGCAGAACTAATTTCATATATTCCTGAATATCATATATATTATTGAATAAATTTATGCTAGTTATTATGTATTAGAATTATTTGAATCATGATTTCGAGTTTATTAGCACACTGGAAACAGGGAGAAAACTTCTATACTATGCCATCCTAATGTTGAAACCGGTAGGCGAGGAAGCCGTTTAGGGGAGTAAACAAAGTTGAGGCGCTGATAAGAAGGAAGTATCCGCTAAAGTACGATGCTAGTAGTGACAGGAGAACATGATAAACAGATAATCTAGTTCATAATGATCTAATATGAATTTAATCAATTATGAATATGATAGGAAGGAATAATTTGAAATAAAAAACTAGCATGATAAAGAACATGACTACAAACGTTCATGATGAAATGATAAAAAACTATGAAACTTTAATCTTATATATACTTAAAGATATAAAAATAATTGAATTAAGAAGAATCATATGGAAAAAATATTTAATGATGATAAATCAGAAGATATATTGAACCAACAATGGTATGAAATAGACCTACATGATTTAGACTACGAAAGAATAGAATGGTATGATTTAGAAATAAATTCAAATTAAAATGAACTACGAGTATTTGCAATATTAGATAGAATCTATGGAAGACATAAAACTATTAGAATAATTAATGGAGGAAAATTTATATATGTACCAAAGAACCCAAGATATGTTATACCTAGAATATATCATAAATAATATTAAAGAGATATCAAGATTAAGACATTTAACAAAAAAATATTATAAAAAATCTTTAAAATAAATAACTCACCTACCACACTACCACCTACCACACTACCACCTACCAAAAAAGTCATGAATTCTATACCTACTACACTATCAAAAATGTCATGAACCCCTCACCTACCAATAAGATGAATTTCGCACCAAAAAATGGTATCAGAGTTATGGATAATAAGGAGCATAGAAAGAAATATACTAGTAGAAAGTTAAGGAAAATAAGAAGAAAATTAAACAAATTATACCCGGAATATAAAAAACTCAACATCACTAAAACTGATAACGATAAATTAGATCAATTAATAGATAATATATATAAAATAGAATAAAAATATATTCAATATTTAAAGAAAGAATGAATAACGAGAATGAAGAATATAGACAAAAACTTACCGAATTAATTATAGCAAAAAGACAAGAATTGCGACATAGGCAAAATAGACTTAATAGTAATATATTTGCAGGAATCTGTAAAAAATCTATAATAGCACAGAGAAAAATTATTTTATATCTAGAAATACAAATAAATACCTTAGAATATAAACTACTACATAATTTATAAATAAATAAAGAAGAATAAGCAATAGACGAAAAAACATACAAAAACTATGACGAATTAAAAATAAAGATAATATTTTTTAATCTAGGAAGAAGATATAAGAAAATAGGTGACAATCTAAATTTAATGTTAGAAAAAGAAACGGTAAACTAGAAAATAGTTTAACTGCTATGATAAGAATAACAAAAGAAAATGAAGTACTAGATAGAAAAACAGAAATTGAAAAAATAAAACAGCAAGCAAAAAAGGAAGTACAACAATTAGAAGAAGTAAAAAATACTAAAATAATAGAGCTAGAAAAAGAGCTAGCAATATTAAAAGAAATGTATGAAATTAAACAAAAAGAAAAAGAACAAAAAATAAAATTAGCAAATAAGATAATTAGATTTAAAGAAAAATTGCAATTACAAGATGAATTAGAAGAAAAAAAAGAAAATAGCCAAGATAATCTACCCGAAATAAGAGTTGATGAAATAAACGACGATGATCTAGAACAACATTCGGAAACAAGCGAAACATATACGGAACTTTAGCAATCATAGATAATACAAAGAATTTAGAAGTAAATACAGAAGACATAGACATGGACGAAAAAACAAGCACATCAGGAGTAAAAAACCCAAAAAAATTTAATCCAAAATATTGTAATAAAAACTACGAACAATATGATAGAGAAAATTATATGGGATAAAAGATAAAATAAAAAATGGACACCTAAACCAATAACTGAACGACATGATTTTTTAGATTGAGACTCTGTAGCAGATGTAAATAAAACAATCCAATTATGGATGGGATATATATCAAAACAATTATTAGATAACAAAATAATAGTAACAGAAACACCAGGATATATAGAAAGAACACTTATAGGAACAGTAAAATTATGGCTACAAAATTTATCAGATAAAAGCTTACAAACACTAAGAAGTAATAAAAAATTTGATGGTGACATAGCTACTACAACGATGGAAATATTATATAAATAAGAAATAGCTATAAGAAACGAATTTAGTAGTATGACAACAGAAGTAGAAGAACAAAATAAAGAAAAAATCATAAACCATAATCTAATGACAAAATTAGCAATATGTAGCATGTGTTATATAGATGAATATACATGTGTATTTAGGTAATGCTATTATAAAGGAACATATAGCATAGACGAAAGTAAAGAAATAAGAAAATTATATTTTACAAAATTACCGGAACCTTTTAATTCAAAAGTAATAAAAAGCTGGAATGAAGTAGGATTGACAGATACCTTAGGAGCTAGAATAAAATTCTTACAACGATGGTTTATGGAACTATGTGAAAAACATAAAGAAGAAATAAAAATGGAAAAAATATTAGTAAAAAACTTGGCATGTTGCAAAAATAAAATAGCACCTCAATTTGGTTGTACGGATAGATATTATAAAAATAGAAAGAAATATAATAAAAAATACAGATCAAAATATAAATATAAAAAACCAAGAAGAAGATACTATGTAAAAAACTACAAAACCAAAAGACCATATACACCAAAAAGAAAACTAACGGAATGTACTTGTTATAATTGTGGAAAATTAGGACATATAGCTAGAGATTGTAAATTACCTAAAAATCCAAAGAAAAAAACAAATATCAGAAATAATAATAGACGATGAAAAATATACGCAAATAGAGTACGTAGATTATGAATTAGAAAGCAATGATAGTATATATGAATTATCGGAAAATGAAATGGAAAATAATCCAGTAATAGAATTAGATAATAAATACGATATCAATGACCGAAAAAGATATACAATTAATAAGTAAAGAAAAATATCAAGGGGAAGAATCGGCAGAACAAAAAATAATATTTGATAATAATATATTTGAACAAGTAAAAGGAAAAGAATTAGACCTAGGCGTAGCAAAAATATTCGAAATACCAACAATAAGAAACTGGTTTAAACGACAAAAAGAAGAATATTATGTAGTAAGTCAAAGAGAACATATCATAGATTGCAAATATACAAAAGGAAAGGCCAAAATACCAATAATAAATAAAGAAATACAAGATATTAAGGCTAAAAATCCAATTAAATATGTACATTTAGGAGGAACAGAAATACTAATAAAAGCATGTTTTAGAGAAGGAATAGATACACCCATAGAAATATACTTAGCGGATGATAGAATTATACAACCCATAGAAAAAAGTATAATAAGTGCGGTAAAAGGTAACCTCATATACCGAAAATTTAAATTTATAATAAGTGCTAATTACTCAGTAGAAATAAATAAATAAAATATAGATAAATCATTAGTATTATATTGGAAAATGTCAGGAATAGAACTAGCTCCGGGAAGTAAAATATTTACAGCTAGATATAAAAACTTATATGTTTTAACGACAAAACATAAAATAACAGCAAAAAATAAAAATAGGCAATCCTTTTGAAAGAATAGTCACAGTCATAGACAAGAATGACTATAGTTATAATGAAATTGACGTAGAAGAAGATTTAGAAATAGTAAAAGAAAGATTAAGCACATAAAAAAGAATAAACATGAACTATGAAATACCACAAATCTCATAAAAATGAGTACCTCAAGAAGAATAGATAAAACTCTACAAAAATCAATGGAAGAAGAAATAAAATCATATCATTACTACATAACGATAATAATGGAACAACTAAAACATTTAATATTAATAGATACAGGACAAGAAGAAAATTATATTACAAGAGAATTAGTGACGGAAGATGAAATAATAACTAGTGAACAACCATGCCTCGACCTACCAAAAGCATTAATGTATACCGAAGAAACTACAGAAAAGGAAATAATCATTGGAGGAGTACCAATAGTGATAAAATTTAAAAAATATCAAGGAGATGAAAATATTATTTTAGGAATAAAATGGCTAGAACAAGTAAAACCATATAATCTAGAAGACAAACAGTTAACAATAAATTATGAAATAAAAGAGTAATAATAAAAAGAACATAATTATGACAATATACATACTTGCAAAGATAATAATAAAGGAATATTACAACAGATATTATACACCAATGATAGATACGGGAGCAGAATCTAATATATGTAAATACAATTGTTTACTAGAAGATAAATGGGAAAAATTAAAAACACCGATAGTAACAGGATTTAATAATGAAGGAAGCATGATCACATAGAAGGCAAAAAATATAAAAATACAAAAATGGGATAAGATATTAACTATAGAAGAAATATATAACTTTGAATTAACTACAAAAGATATGCTATTAGGAATGCCATTTTTAGAAAAATTATACCCACATATAATAACAAAAACACACTTGTGGTTCACGACACCATGTAAACAAAAAATAGAATCAAAAAGAGTAAATAACAAAAAACGAAAAACAACAGAATGGATAAAAGAAGGCGAAAAAATTACACAAAAATTATAAAATATAAAAGAAGAAGACCCTAAAATAGAATTAATTATATTCTCTATAGATAAAGTAAAAATAATTCAAGATAAGTTAGAATTATTATATAGTGAGGATCCTTTACAAGGATGAGAGAAACATAAAACAAAAGTAAAAATTGAGCTAATTGATAATAATAGTATAATAACCCAAAAATCATTAAAGTATAATTTTAATGATTTAACTGAATTTAAGATACATATAAATGAATTACTAGAAAAAAGATATATACAAGAAAGCAATAGTAAGCACACAAGCCAGACATTTATCGTAAATAAACATAGTGAACAAAAAAGAGGAAAAAGCAGAATGGTTATTGATTATAGAAATTTAAATGCAAAAACTAAAACATATAATTATCCGATACCAAATAAAATACTAAAGATAAGACAAATACAAGGATATAATTATTTTAGCAAATTTGATTGTAAATCAGGATTTTATCACTTAAAACTAGAAGAAGAATCTAAAATCTAACAGCATTCACTGTACCTCAAGGATTCTATGAATGGAATGTATTACCATTTGGATATAAAAATGCACCAGGTAGATATCAACACGTTATGGATAACTACTTTAAACAATTAGAAAATTGTGTAGTATATATTGATGATATATTACTATAATCTAAACCCAAGATGAACACATAACATTATTAGAAAAATTCATATATATAATAGAATATTCAAGCATAAGTCTAAGTAAAAAGAAAGCAGACATAATGAAAAACCAAATAGAATTCCTATACAAATAGATAAAAATGGAATAAAAATGCAAACGCATATAGTACAAAAAATAATTAACTCAAATGAACAGCTAGATACGAAAAAAAAATTACAATCATTTCTAGGACTAGTAAACCAGGTAAGAGAATACATACCAAAATAAGCAGAGAATTTAAAACCATTACAACAAAAATTAAAGAAAGATGTAGAATACCAGTTTGACACGAAAGACCAAACACAAATACAAAAAATAAAATTATTGAGTAAAAACCTACCTAAACTATATTTTCCGGATGAAAACAAAAAATTTACTTATATAATAGAATCAGATGCGAGTGAAAAAAGTTATGGAGGAATATTAAAATACAGATATGATGGCAATACGATAAAATATCATTGTAGGTATTATTCAAGAACATTTAATAATACAGAAATAAAATGGAAAATACATAGAAAACAATTATATTCAGTGTATAAGTGTTTATTATCATTTGAACCATATATTGTATATAACAAATTTATTATAAGAACGGATAATATACAAGTAAAATGGTGGCAAACAAGAAAAATACAAGATTCGGTAACAACAAAAGAAATAAGGAGACTGGTATTAAATATATTAAATTTTACATTTACAATTGAAGTAATAAAAACTGATAAGAATGTTATTGCAGATTACCTATCACGACAAAGCTACTCAGACTGAGACTGAGGAAGAAGATACAATTGAAAAGATACTCAAAGCTATTACTACACTTTGTACAAAAGTGGATAGTATGAACAACGAGATACAAAAGCTAAAGACTAATGAAGATAATCTGAAGTCTAAAGCTAGTCAGCAGCATGACTATAAAAATGCGTAGCTACGTCGATCGGAAGACGGAAAAAATACAGAGCTAAAAGGAGACGATGGGAAACTCCTTAAAACCCATAATGTTTGTTTAAATATAGCTGCAGGTACAAGCAAACAAGTTAGCGATAAACAACATAAAAATGCGAACTAAAATCAGCTATTTGAAAAACCATTTACCCAAAGGACACCTAGACATATTTCCATAGAACCACAAATATCTACATACGCAGATAGTTTGCAAAACCAAAATGAGAAAAAGACATATAGCTACATCACTCGAACCTATATAAAAAATATACACAAAATCCAAACTTATTTAAACTTTAACCCCAGATCTCAACTACAAAAGAACCAAACCAGGATTATTTGACACAAAAGTTACAAGGATATAACAAGTTAATTGCACAGTCAAAAGCTAACGCTAATTTAGTAAGAACATGTTACAACTACAGACTGCTAAATACCGTATACACATACGACGGAGAAGAAGTTAGTGGAATACTAGAACTACACAAGGCATTCGTCACATACAAAAGAGTTACAAAAGGAAATTTATTTTATATAAAATTCTATATAACACCAGCGGAGATATTATACGAGGAAATGAAACCTCCAATGCAGGTTATCAAGATAGGACTAACTAAAGATATGATTATACCCGAGGACATCGGACAACAAGAAGAGATATGCAAAATAGAGATATCAATTTTTTATGCCAATAAAAGAATAATTGGTATATCAACTATCATACAAGAGCTAGCAAATAATTATTTAAACGAAAATGCTATATGGAGCTACTATGCAAGAGATCAGCTAATGATTTATTCCAATTCAAGGGAGCTAAGGAAACCAGATATGGATGAAGTCCAGAGATGGATTTTGTCATTACTTAAGCCAGAAGAAGGACCTACGACGAGAGCACTAAAAGCATAATTTATTTCGACAGAGTTATTAATTAGATATTGCAAGCTAATTGGTCACAAATATCCTGACCACATATGTTCAAAATACAACGGAGAAGATAACATAATTCCAGATGTCGATTTAGAGTAAATGAAGATGATAAAGATAAGAAACAGACAGACAAGATAAGATATGGACATAAAAAAAGAACTTAAGATACAAGATGGCAGATAAAATAAACGTTAATAGATAGATAGATGTAATGTAATGTAATGTAAAACACTTTCCAAGGTGTAAAGTAGGAATAATATTTTGGCAAGGTGTAAAGTAGGAATAGTTAAAAATAGTAGGTGGACATTAAAGTAAGTAGTAAAAGTCATAAAATAGGTATGGTATGTCATAATATGTCATAAGGTAGATATATATTAGTCATAAAGTAGTATAGTACGTGCATATTATTGTGCACTACTGTAGAGATAAGATAGGAATTGTAAAGTAGTAGTCGTCTCCTTTCTATATAAAGGACGGATACGTAACTTAAAAAGGCAGGCAACGCCTAAATAAAAATTCTCTTTCAGCAAACACTCTCTCAACTAAGATAAATATTTAACATACTAATGGAAAATCTGAAATCCAATCAGATATTTCAGATAGCATGGCTAAGCAATAGGCAAAGGTATATTGTTTAAAAAATATGCGGAACTAATTTCATATATTCCTGAATATCATATATATGATTGAATAAATTTATGTTAGTTATTAGTATTAGAATTATTTGAATCATGATTTCTAGTTTATTAGCACACTGGAAACAGGGAGAAAACTTCTATACTATGTCATCCTAATGTTGAAACCGGTAGGCGAGGAAAGCCGTTTAGGGGAGTAAACAAGTTGAAGCGCTGATAAGAAGGAAGTATCCGCTAAAGTACGATGCTAGTAGTGACAGGGAAACATGATAAAAATAATCTAGTTCATAATGATCTAATATGAATTTAATCAATTATGAATATGATAGGAAGGAATAATTTGAAATAAAAAACCTGCATAATAAAGAACATGACTACATACATTGCATGATGAAATGATAAAAAACTACGAAACTTTAATCTTATATGTACTTAAAATATAGAAATAATTGAATTAAGAAGAATAATATGGGAAAAAATATTTAATGATACGAATCAGAAGATATATTAATCAAGAATGGTATGAAATAGACTACCTCGAAAGAATAGAATGGTATGATTTAGAAATAAATTCAGATTAAAATGAACTATGAATATTTACAATATTGGATAAATCTATGGAAGATATAAAACTATTAGAACAATTAATAAGGAAAATTTATATATTACCAAAAACCCAAGATATGTTATATCTAGAATATATCATAAATAATATTAAGAAATATTCAGATTAAAACAACTATCGAAAGAATATTACAATAAATAGTATTACATTTTACCATGAATTTCGCACCGAAAAATGGTAGATTAAGACACTTAGCAAAAAGAATATTATAATAAAATTATTTGACACAAAGTTACAAGGATATAACAAGTTAATTGCACAACTAAAAAACTAACGCTAATTTAGTAAGAACATGTTACAACTACGGACTGTTAAATACCGTATACACATACGACGGAGAAGAAGTTAGTGGAATACCAGAACTACACAAGGCATTCGTCACATACAAAAGAATTACAAAAGGAAATTTATTTTATATAAAATTCTATACTGTTACCAGCGGAGATATTATATGAGGAAATAAAACCTCCAATACAGTTATCAAGATAGGACTAACTAAATATATGATTATACCCGGGACATCGGACAACAAGAAGAGATATGTAAAATAGAGATACTAAGTTTTTATGCCACAAAAGAATAATTGGTGTATCAAACTATCATACAGGAGCTAGCCAATAATTATTTAAACGGAAACGCTATATGGAGCTACTATGCAAGAGATCAGCTAATGATTTATTACAATTCAAGGGAGCTAAGGAAAGCAGATATGGATGAAGGGAAATGGTTTTCGACAAATGAGATATGCCGAAGGGAAATTGTTCTGATAGATACATAGACCTTTTGAGTCCCCCCATGGGTCCCGACCAATGTCTCAACAAGTGTGTATTGTTAGGACAGACATGTATCCTATATATGATATTGCATTTCATTGCATTGCATATCTTTATTGTTCTTTGATCTTTTATGAGTGATTTGTTATAGCCATTATGGTTGTTTGAACATGAAAGAATGTGATGATAATTTGTATATATTGAGGTGCATGTGGCGATGTAATCATATGTGCTACGTGCTATATACTTGTGTATTGTTAGGTTGGGTTAATCTGCTTGTTATGTAGGTTGTAGTATGTGAAGGTTTGGATGGAGTGTTTGGAGTACATGTGTTATGTATTACTTTTACTTACGGTTAGTAGGGATGCTTGCTGAGTACAGTTGTTGTTTTGGTACTCACTCCCTTGATTTCTACACTTGTGTAGGTTATGAGCCTAGATCATCTTGATCACCCCTTTCATATTCATTTGGCTTGCTTTAAGAGTTTGTCAGGTAACTTCTTGTCATCTAGGCAGATATCACCTACTCTTTCATTATTTCGTTGTATGATCCAGATACAAAGACATTCAAACTTGTATTTTTTTAATTTATTTTAATAATTAGAGGCTTGAAAATGTGACACTAGGTTTTGGGGGCATTTGAGTTATATTACAATTTCCGCATATTTATTTTGTATTTAGTTCCTTATTATGTTCTTACTTCCACATTTACCTTATCGAGGTTTGTTTAGGTTGACCTGTCTTTGTGGGATAATACATGTCATCACGCCGATTTTTGAATCGTGTCATTTATCCACATGGTAATTACGTTTAGAATAAACTAATATTTTCTTCTTAAAGGTCTTTTTAATAACTGATTAAATTGATCTTTACATGAATTGGTATGTATTGCCGGCTAGTGTCAAGAAACAATATGCTTATGTCCACTACTAATTGGATTGGAACAATTATTTTCATTCTTTACAAGCTGATTTTCTTGTATTTTGCACCTAATAAAAGAGGAGTCAACGTCATTTTAATATATCGTGCAGTATTTATTGAAAAGTGCTATATTCCATGTTTTCATTCATGGAGAAAGTAAAAAAGAAGTTTTGTGGTTTTGTTATCACCAATGTTCCATAATAATATATGGATCACCAATCTCAATCATAGAAAACTAAGTTGTTAATTTAACACCTCTTGTTTGTATTTGTTTTTCAACTTCCTTTAATAGGTTTGCTCTTCATACATGTAAATGTACTGATATCAATGTACACTATGGTAATTTGATGACATAAAGCATTCATCATGGCCATATTTAAATTATAAAATATAGATACAAGGTGTCAGTATATTAGACACTCAGGTCGACAACTCCTCCATTAGTCATCTCAACAATTAACTAATCAAGCAATCAAGAATTCAAATGTTGCTTTAATTGAGGAAGCAGTTGTGCCGGTTTCTGTTGTAATTTAGGAAGGAGTTGTGCTTTTTGTTACAATCCACCAGAACATCTGAATCCTTCATAAGAAAAGGAACAAGTCAAACTTAAGGCACTACCAAAGGATAGGGTACAAAAGATGGTTTATGTTAGTTTGTTGGAATCATTATATTTATTCACTTCAATAACATGTAAGCATAATCATAGTGCAATTGCAAGGGGTTCATATTGGACGCATAATAGATTTATCTGTAAAAAACAAGCATAATTGCTTCCACCAATTTTCAGCAGCAACAAGGAGAAAACGCTTCACCAATTACAGTAGCTACAAACACAACTAGGGGTGTGCAAAAAACCGATTTAACCAATAAACCGAACCGAAAAAAACACTATTGGTTTATTGATATTGGGTTATTGGGCTAACGGTTTTTAAACGGTTTTGCAAAAAAAATTATTGGGTTATTGGTTCGGTTTCCGATTTTATAATTTTTGTTAATGGTTAACCAATAACCAATAAGACTATACTAAATTTACTAGTCTTATTGTTAATGGTTAAACGATTGTTACTTTCACACTTTTTGTTAATGGTTAAACGATTGTTACTTTCACACTTTTGTTAATGGTTAAACGATTGTTACTTTCACACTTTTTCCTTTGGAATGTGTCTAGTGTCTAAACTTGCAAGAAAATGATCGTTACTTTTATGATTATTACTTTCATGCCAAATGCTGGAAAAATCATATGGTTTATTTGAAAATTTTCTTATCGTGTATATAATATATATGAGTATTTTCTTATTGGTTAAACCGAAAACCGAACCGTTAAGTACCATAAACCGATTAACCAAAACCGATAAGAAATATGTTATTGGTTTGAAGTATTTACAAACCGAAAACCGATAACCGAACCAATAACACCTAAAATCGAACCGAACTGACCGATGCGCACCCCTAAACACAACCGCTTCTCCAAATACAACAGCTACAAGCAGAACTGCTTTCACCAATTATAGTAGCAACAACAACAACCGTCATAATTAGCGAAGCAGTTACGCTTTTTGCTCCTGTAATTGGGGAACAAGTTGTGATTGCTGGTATTTGGGGAAGCGGTCGTGGTTGCTGCTGTTGTTAATTGGTGAAGCAGTTGTCCTTAAGGCATACCTCATACACAAACATAGCGTTAATTGAACGTCTCTACATGAGTTTCAAATGAATTTTTTCTCTCTTTAGAAATCTAGAGTGGAAATTTGACTCTTGAAATCCAACATTGGCACAGATATTGGGACACAATATGCATTTACCAAGATTGGTTAAAATTCATCTTAAAATTGGTCATACATTTGGAGTAAATTTTTTTGGCAGGACATAAAAAAAGAAGAAGTTTAAAGTACGATCTTCAAATTGGAAGACATGTATAGAGAGGGAAATAGAGAATGCATTTTAGTGGTGGAATTTAAGGAACAAAGAAGGAATTTTATAGTTGGGAGAGTTTTTTTTACAAAATCATATTTGGAAATCTTGCAAATAACATTCCATATGTATTGATTTGCATTAGATTTGATCATAAGTCAATAGTAAACCAAATTTATCAAATCTTAAAAATCCACCAAAATCATAATCTTAGTAAGAAGATCATCATCATAAAATAGGTAAATAAATTATTATTATTATTATTATTAGTATTTTAATTTTTGGTTAGCCAAAGTTTAAATACATTAAAGGGGGTTTTCTTGTCTCAGGGATTTTTGTAGTCGATTTGAGTTGTTTTTACAAGATAATATTTGAAAATATTGTAAATAACATTCTCTCTCTCTCTCTCTCTCTCCCTCTCTCTCTCTTTATATATATATATATATATATATTATATATATATATATATATTTGGATTTGATCATAAGTTGATATTAAACCAAATCTATCAATCTTAAATATCTACCAAAATCATAATCTTCGTAAGAAGGTCATTATCATAAAATAGGTAAATAATTTATTATTACTATTTGAATTTTTTGCCTGTCAAAGTTTAAATACCTTAAAATTGTTTTCTTATCTCAAGGATTTTGATTGTCGGTTTGAGTTTTTTTTTACAAACATAATATATTTAGATTGGATCATATATTATTGTATATATTTAGGTCATTTCTTCTCTGATGCTTTTTATTCATCATTTATTTTGTTATTTTCCATTTATTTTAAAGTTTTTGCCCGCTGGACCCGTTACTTGCTTTTACGAGCTATGATTGGCTTACCTACTTGTGGGTTCATGTAGTTTCCCTCATGATTCAAGTTTTCGGGTCATGACAATATTAGAGAGGTGAAGTGGAGGAGGAACTTTTAACCTATATTGATATTCTATTTTAAGTTGTACATTATTTTTTTGTGGATTTTAGACAAGTAAAATGGAGGAACTTATGTAGTTATACAACTTAAACAGACTAATAGGTCAAAATAGTTTTGAAAGTTAATAGAAACATTAGATGTATTCATTTTGTGATAGTACATAAATTTGTTGATTCCTAATAATTGTATCACGTCTTGTTATTTTTCTATTATCTATTTATCATTAGTTGCTTACAAATCGATTAATCCAACCAAAGAGAATATTACAAATAGTTCGAGACATTATACTATTATAATAAGTTCATAAATAGTAAAACTAATTTAGAGGAAATTGACATGAAAAATTAAGGGTAAAACTTCATTAGTGAACTAAATTATTTTTTGTTTAGGGAATATGCTTGCACCGGCTTGCTTCATCTTGTAATTATAGAAAATGTTATTCTACAATATGATGTAAAGCATGTACAATATCATGAATTAATTATTTTTTATGGCATTTTAAAGTACCAAAAATATTTATAATTATATTACCTTTAGAACTTATTGATTTGTTATAACGAGGCCCTCCTCTATATTTTCTACATTTTGTTGTTAAATAAAAGCTCGAGTACCTAACATTCCGTGTCACAATAAAATCTCACAATTAAAACCACAATACACTTGTTTGGGTTTTGGCTTGGATTAAGTTGAGTTAGATGCTTTTTTTATTGAACTTTTTAATGAAATATATTCTTTATATATATTTTTTTAATTTTAAAATATCAACAAAGTTACATATTGTTATTATGTAAATATCTTAGGTAAAAACATACAAGAAAATCATTTTCTTGGAAAAAAAAATTCTAGAAAATAAATAACTTTTACATGATACTACTCTAACCAAATAAAGATATAAATAGTCAAACTAAACAATTAATGAGTAACAATATAACTTGCTAAATAGAAATATTAACTTGTAATAATTACATATGATGGTTTAAGTAACCTTTGAGTTTGGTTTCATTTTGTAATTTACTTATTTTTTAAAAATATTTTACTTTATTTTTATTTTATTTTAATTATATTTATTTGACTTATAGGCCGGCCCAATTCCCATTGCTCAAGTCCTATGTGTCAGCAATTTTATTCAAATCAGGTTAAAAAGTCCTATTCTTAAATGGGCTTCAAATATCTTAGTTCAATCCTATCAAATAAAAGATTGATCCGGCCCATCCCAGTGAACGTAGCCCACATTGACCTTGCTAGGTTTTTTAGGTGACCTTAACTCTGCCTCCAAACGTCTCAATATCTATATATACTCCTATAATATTGCAGTTGTACACAAGCTCATACTCATTTTTGTTCAACACTTTTTCTTCTTTTCCTTTTCATTTTGTAAACTCTCTGTAGCTATTTTGATAACCTTTGTATGTCAAAGCTTTTGAAACACACCTGAATTGCCAATGTATGAAAAGAACGAAATTACATGTTCTTAATACATATGTGAATTCAGGTTTGTATCAAAGCTATGACATACTTAAAAGGACGATATGTGTTGATTGGTTGAAAACAAAACATTTAAAGTGTGATTGTTGGCTAATGAAAAAGGTGAGAATTATGATCTCTCGGATTCAAATAAAAGCTACTACGTGATTTCTTTCCTCCCACCATTGCCTTTATAAAACTATCCCGTACTTGTTATTGATGAAATGTGGCAAATTAATTTATATAGCATGATTATAAAAGTTTATTTCATTTTTTAATTTCAATTTGTTGTTTGATGGATCAAGTGGCATATGTAACTACTGATTATTGTTATTGTTATTCTTACTGTTATTGTTATTGTTATTGTTATTTTTATTTTTATTATTATATTTATTTGCATAATTGTAATAGTAACTAAAAACGTATTAGATCTTGTTCTCTTTAACTTAGTATTCATGGTATCTGAATTATGAAATTGTTACCTAATGATATGTTCAATCTTTGAATTGAACTATTAGCAGGGACACATATTTTTTTATATTTGTCTTTTAAATTCATTTAATATGTAAAATGGTAACTTAAAACTCAATAACATCAAAAATTAGAATTTAAAAGTCATCACAATTTAATTTATCGCTTCGCTTCTAACTTAGATATAACTTGGAACCTGCAATCCATGTAGGTATTAGTAGAGATGTTCACAGTTTTGTGAAAACAAAAACTCAAACAGATTTAAAAAATTTACATTTGTTTTTGTTTTAAATTATAAGAATTGATAATATTTAATTTGCTTTTGATTCTACCAAAAAATATAACCAAATCAAGCCGAATATTTATGTACATAAATGTTATAATTATTTTAATATATGATATTAGTTTTCTTAAAAAGTTATGGTGAAAGTTTATTCCTTCTAATCATTTATTTGATTTTATTTTACTTATTTCACATGCACTAGAAAACATTCAAATTTCATTTCTTACAAAATATGCTCAAATTCAATAATCCAAGTCTAATTGTATATATACATGGTGTGGTATTGTAATGACCCTTCAGCTCATTTTCTTCATTTTCTTATATTCTAGCATTTAGAGCTTTTCTCTAGCGACCTCAAGTCATTTATGACTTGTTGGGACAGATAGTTCAGTCGCCAGGTCATTCATTTTTGTTTTGTGCAAGTTCTTGTGTTTTGGAGAATTTGAAACATAAAAAGTTAACTTTGGTCAAGAGTTCAGGAAGACGATATCAGAATGTAATTTTGACAGTTTCATCAGCTCTGAAAGAACCATTTTAAGCCAAGTGTATTGTTGGTGTTGTACCCGAGGCTTTTAGTGTTAGTTTTTGTCATTAGGCATTTTAACTTGGAAGTTTAAGCAAAAGCTTGACTCCGGTGAACATTCTTGGATAACGTGTGCATATGAGAATTTTGTCATCGTGTTTAGCTTTATAATGTCAAGTTTGATCTAGAATGACCTTTCATGTTGTTTCCGAGGTTTTCAATCTCATTCTGAGCCCAGAGTGGATTTTGGCTAAAAATGGAACTTGGGTGTGGGATTCACATTTTGTCGACACAAAATCGATGGATGTTTTGATGGTTCTGTTGAGTCTGAAATATCAAATTTAGTGGTGTAGCATATCTATTTTTATTCTCATCAAGTTCCGAATGAATCCCGAGGGTTTGTTCATAGACTTTGATTAATAACAAAATCAGGAGTTGCTGGTGCATACTTTTAGCGACCATAATTTCTGGTATTTATATTTCAAAAATCAACTTCAGTCCTCATTTTCTAGACGCGATTTCTTGAGCTATAGAGCTCTATTTGAGCTTATTTCAGTTGCGTTGGTTTGGGTTTTGTGTGGTTATGTATTGGACTGTTTGGGGAATTGCGGAAGCATAAATTTGATGTGATTCTCGCCTCGAAGGGGATGCCTTTTCTCCGTGAATGGATGGTGATTTTTATGCATATGTTTGTTTCACCTTTTTCGAGAAAGGATTAGTGTCCCATTTTAGGACAGAAGCTCGATTAGCCGATTAGAAAAATTTGACGGAGTAAATTGTTGGATCCGAAAAATAGTGTCTAAAAATCTATAATGACATTGTGATCTAAAATTTGATAGCATGGTTGTGTTTGGAGGCGTTTTGGAAGTAGATAGCTCTTGTTAAGTGGATTTGAAGCGCTCATGATCGGCTTTATGTAGGCTTCAATCTACTTTCTTGATTGGGCTTCTTAATGTTTATTATAAATTAATAAAATTCTGAATTGTATTTGTCGAGTATTTAGTCCTCTCTTTTTATTCTATTTTTTGTGATTCAATAGGAGCATTGAGCTTATTGTGGGTGGTGGGATCCTTAGATTAGGCTTGTAGCCTTGCTATTGTTTTAAGTTATCTTGTTCTTCCTTGTTAGGGTTGATACTTGTGGGGTTAGGCTATGATTGATCTTTAGAAGCTTTAGATTGTATTTTATGGTTATTATTCTTGTGTTGGTGCTTGAGACCTTGGGGGCTCATTGTAGTTGTGGGTTGGCACTAGTTGTGCGGAGTCATAGGCTTAAGTGGTATGATTGGGATATGGCATCATCCCTTGGGTATGCTCCCCCTTTATTGATTCAGAAGATTTTCTTAACCCTTCGCTTGTTTTATATCGGTAGACATGTTATGATCCTTTGAGCTTTAATATGTATATTATCTGGTTTGAGGACTTGTTGGATCCCAAGTTAAAATTTTCTGCCTTGGTAGCGTGGATTTGTTGTTCTTATATCTATTTGATTTTGAGTGTCTTGTTTGAATGTTGGTGATGGCATACATTATATTGGTTGTTTACTTTCGCATGTTTTGTGGCACCACCTCAACTTATGCACTGGTATCCAACTAAAATTAAAGGTTGGTGATTTCCCATGGTTGTTATTTGTCAGAGTGAGAGGTGTAGAGTTTGATATTACCACGGTTGCTATCAACTCTTTTTTTATAAGCCTATTACCCCTAGATTCATGTTTACAGAAAATACTGGTTCCAAAAGCATTCAGATCCAATGGGTGGGTGATACTTCCATCACAGGCCTGCCTTTTTGAGCTCCCAATTATGATGAGATTCGTTGACATGATTTATCGTTTGAAGAGAAACTATGGCTTGAATTTGTGTGTTCCCAACTCATGCCCTCTAAGAATGAACATATAATTTAGTTATTCTCATTGCCTACTTCATGTCTGCTCTTCAGACAATGATGGGAAGGTAGTAATTTTGTAATTTAAAAGGAAAGCCCGTCTAAAGGGTCTTTCAATGCCATTAACCAGTAACAATAAGCAAGCAGTATAAAAAAGTAGGTGTATGGTATTTTCCATCCCATATTGGCACACCCATTGATGGTATAATTGATCCTGATAAGAAATGGGATGTTAACGCCTCTAGAATCAAAACATGGAAGAAAGAATTGTTTGGTACATTTAAAAAATTCTAGCCCGAGATGAGCCTACTCATGTTGAGTCGGGAAATTCCTTTGGTGAGGAGGATACGGAGATAAGAAAAACTTCCACATACTTCCACCCAATGGTTGAGTGCTTATAAGAAGTTGATGGAGACCTTCAAACACGAGCCTACACACTAGATGTGGCCTTCTTCGAATACAATTTCTGGCCAAACATACCAATTACATGGCACGAAATAGGAGCATACCTCTAGACATGAGTGTAAAGAATAATTTTAGAGTATACTTTTCAAGAATCCATCATATTAAAGAAAATTAGTGTTCAAATAAAAGCCTTTAATAAACAAATTATCAAAGTTTTGAAGCATAATTACACAAAAGTAAAAAATGGAGTACATGACTACTTGTTTGTCTATGAAGCCTCTAACACGACTAAGTAATATCTACCAGGACAAGGCCCCCGATCTACCTTTAGCTAATCAGCTACTACTAACTACTAAGTTGAACTCAATATGACTATGTCCTCTTTAGTGTAAGGAGGATTCAATTAAGCTGAGAAAAATGGAGCCAAAGGTTCTTTTTTAATGAGATTGAATCCCAAAATTTGCATCATAAAATGATGCAGTACCAAATTTGTAAGTACATGGAATGTACAATATGTAAAATAATTTAATGGAAATGATATTATAAATATATAAAGCTGAACAACTAACATAAATATAATAGATATAAAAACATGAAATATTTGTATCTAAAAATATAAGAAACATATTTTTATTAGCAAAATCCAATTAGTACAACTAAAGAGTTTAAACGAAACTTCATAAATTTTGCACCCGATGACAAAACTGAATGTATGTATGCAATGCATTTTTCAAAATCTTTGAAATTGGTGGAATATTTCATAAAATAATAACTCATAGAATAGTCTTTTAATTTCATAAAATATCACACATTACAGGTTAACCTCAAATGACCAACATGGGTGCATAGGGAGTTTGATCTCGGTTCGATCAGCTAAGCCACCATATACCATGAAAGGGAATGAGACATGCTTGTCTAATAAGCCCTTACAAGGAACACATAAAGGAGTCGTTTGAACCAATAATACAATTATTAACCTATCTAACATAACCATTTTCATGCATTTGTTATATGAACTTATGCCTTGACAGTGTTTAGCACTACTCAAAAAATAATCATAATAGAGCTTTAAGCTCATATATCATAATTTTGCATAACGCATGTGAAAAGCTTGTTTGGATTGTAAGCCAATACTTCATAACATTAGGCATACACACATGTTGTAGAGATAATGAAAGTCATATGTTCATCTTGAAAGCCCATAATTCATAATGTGAACGGTGTAAATGACATTTGGGGATTATGAGAAAACATACTTCATATTTCGTAGGATGAAAAATCATTGAAGGAAACCTAAAATCCATATACTAAAGTTCATAATATGAAATCACGTAAATCAAATCATAAATGACAGAGTTCATAGTTTGAGCAGAACTTCATAGTATTGATGCTTAGAAAAAATGTCATAAAAATCACAATTCATACTTTGGAATCTTTTGGTGAAAAAGGGACAAAATCCTAAAATAAGATTTTCTGACATAAGGATTTGTAATGAGAAATATGACTTTTTTCCATACATAACTTGACAGTTCATGGAGGCAATTAAATGCGCATGGAAGAATCAAAATAACTTTTATGGAAGATTACATAAGGGCATTAAGAATAAAGGAAATATATGATAATGGCATCATAAGATTTATTTTTTGCGAGGAATTTCATAGCTTATGATTCTAGGGATCATAACATAAGAAGAATTTTCAAGAAAACATCAAGAAACAATTAAGAAATTATTAAGAAGTCACTAAACTTAGTTTTCAATATAAAAACTATTACATTCATTATTTCATGGGGAAAAATCTGGTAACTACTTATGGGGGTAAGAATCTTCATGGGAGTATTATACTTTTATGTAGGGTTCTTAGGGTTTCATAAAGAATCTTGAACAATTCAAGAACATAGAGTTTCATTCTAACCCTAACTCATTCATAAAAGATACTCTAAAATCATAGAAATGTAGTTTGTGGGAAAGAATAAAATGTTTCAACATATGGATATAGGCTTACATACTTGGATGAAGAAAAACTTTGGGCATGGAACCTTATAGCTTGAACTTGAGAAACCGTTCTATGTGGTTCTTGTAGATGAAGTTAGAGGAAGAATCTTAATTCAAAATCCTTGGATTCTGGACAAGAATCATGAACTTGGAGCCTTTAGATCTTGGAAAATTGAAAAAATCTGTTACTTAATGTTCTTGATCATTTAGCGAAGGAGAATTATGGAATTTGAGTACCACGAGGTAATTTAAACGATATGTTTGTGTGAGTCCAACGAGGTAATTTGAGTTGCATAGGTCTTGTGTAAACTCTTAGCATCTCATTGTGAATATTCGAATATCAAATGTGAATCTTGCAATGATTGCTGCACGCGAGCTTAACTTCTAGAGCTATGATCAATGATTATGTTTGGATGTCATGTTTGATGAGTCTTACTTGAAAAGTGTGCTTGAGGATACCTAAAACTTGCCCGTTTATCCAATTAATTAGTATTGGTGAATAAAATAAATGATCTTAGGCATAAATTTTAAGAGTGAATCTAATTGCTATACCTTTGTGTAACCACCTTGTTAGTGTGTAAATATCGCTTGGAACCATTTGAGCCTAACCTTTTCTTTGGATGCAACATGAACACAATGTTTAAACTAGTTTTCGAAATTGTCGTATCCTTCCCACCAATAGCCTTCGTGGAGAAATTGTTTGTTTGAATAGTCAACTTAGTCCAAAAGCCTAAGTTGGGGGTGTGGTAATAATGAGGAATCAAATCGAGCAAGAAGTTCGTGAAGTTCGTCCTTGGAAATTTGTGATGAAAAAGATGGGACCCCTCTATATTTAAAAAAAAGTGAAAGAAATGAGAAAAAAGAAAAGAAAAGAATAATTTGTAGCCGTTTTGCATTTTTGTTGAAATAAAAGGGCTGTCCGATGAGCTATACCAAAATTTTTGTGTGCTATGAATAGGCCAAGGATAAGTTGTGAATATGTAAAGAATGATAGAAAAGGAAAAGAAGTGAAATTTGAGCCATGCTTCATGAAGGTAGAGTCACTAAACCAAAATGATCATACCTTTACCCTCAACCCAATTACAAGCTTTGAAAGACCTTTGTGATCATGCATAAGCCAAGTGTTGTGTAGGTTTGAAAATACGGGCAAGCCTATGGGTAAGATGATGCATGTTTTTCTCATTTGGAGTGTGAGAATTGATTTCGATTGCTTAATTTTAGTCCTTGATTTGCTTTGTGAGAGCATGAAATCATTCTCGATGTGAGGGCATTCGAATACTTTTGTTGGGAATAAATTTGCAGTTAAAGTAAGCATTTGTGAGCATGAACTCTAATTGATGATGACTAGTCATAGTTTGTAACTTTGAGTGCACAGTTGAACATTGCATGTTTAGAATGAACCGTTTGTGCACTTTCATGTTGAGTCTCAACGAGCACTGCTTATAAACATCCCTATTGACCTGATTGATCTCGTGTTTTTACTTAAGGACAAGTAAAAAGTTTAAGTTGGGGGTGTTGATGGGTCGGGAATTTAGACTCATTTAGGGCTTGTTATTTAATGAATTAGTGTCCTCAATGCCTATTTTATGTTTATAACTGATGTTAAATTGTTTATGTGCATCAATGAAGACTTAAGAACAAAGGAAGGACATTGCATTGCGAAAAGAAGTGAAAAAGTTAGAAAAGTTAAGGAAAAGTAAGGCTGGAGCTCGCAAAATTCACTCGGTAACTCGCCAAGTGAGCTTTTAGCTCGCTGAAAGATCCAACGAGTTTGTCTTAGGAACTTAACCAACTCGGCAAACTCAAGTGCAAAACGGCGCATCGCCGAATGAAATGGCGAGCTCGACCGAGATCACCTAAAGGAACAGATCAACTGGAGAAGGAAATAAATTCCAATCGGCGAAAGGATCCAAACAGCGAGTCGCTGAAGCCATTCGGCGACATCAGCCAGTGTAACACCCCTAACCTAAAAGGGAAATCTATCAAATTTCAGGACTTCCAGGTATCACCCACGAGGGCTAACCACGCCCGGTTGTTGGACCCACGCCTCATGGGTGGGTCTCGTTGATGAGCACATTGGAAATTTGCCCTAGGCAGTGACCCACGCCACGTGGCTAGGGGTCCATAGGTCAGAGTCCAGAAACCCAGCCCCAGACCATCAACCCATGGTTCACCAGGACGGACCGTAGGTCCATCCATGGTCCGTCGGTCAGAGTCCAGAAACCCAACCCCAGACTATCAACCCACGGTTCACCAGGACGGACCGTAGGTCCATCCATGGTCCGTCGGTATGGTCTCGTGGGTGGGGTTTGTGGGACGGTTAAGTGAGGACTTAAGGGTCTTTTCTGGTTTTAATTAAATCAATGTGGTGTCATTTTGACTAAACCTAGACCACCTATATAAGTCTTTTTACCCCCAAATTAGACCCATTTAGTTAATTCTCTCAAATCCCAAAAGAAAACCCAAAACTTCTCTAAAATATTCTCTCTCTAGAAGGAAAAGATTGAAGCTAGGTCAAGTTCAAAGTCTCCAATCTTCCAGATTTTGTGGGCATTGTGACAAAGTAATGATGGATTTTCATCCATGGGATCCTTCCTCCCATGGAGTCCCCTAGAATTCCCCAATTGTGAAGTTTAAATCCCCCAATTCTAGTTAGTGTTTCTTCCAATATTGTGGGTTAGGATATATGTTGATCCAATTGAGTGGATTGTGATTGTTTATGATTGAATTAGTATAATTACATGTTATTAGAGTGAAATTGCATGTAACCCTGCCTATTCCATGATTATGACCTAGAATTGATATAATTGGGTTGATGCCATGAAGGGAAACTTTATGTGTTTAGGCTTGTCCTTATAGGATTGATGAATTATGATTATAATTGATTGAGAATAAAGCTTAGATGATGATCATGAGATCTTGGTCTTTGAGAGTAAAGCTTATGATGTGAATTGTTGGTAATTGATGAAGAAGGGATACTTCCCACATGAATTGCCTAATTATGATTGTATTAATGTGAAAGGATTTCTCACATTAGTGATTCTAGGTTGAAAGGATTTCTCACCTAAAATGAATCTAGACTAAAACACTATGTAAATGATGAGGCTAGAGGCGACTACCCTTGACCTCCATATGTGAAGGATATGAGGTGATTTCCCATACTCCTTAGAATTGAACAAGAGGTGATTCCATATGTTCCTATTATGATTGAATGGACATGGAGGCGAGTACCCATGCTTCTTATGAAATGATGTGGAGGCGAGTACCCGTGTCATATGATGTGATTCTGGAGGCGAGTACCCATGATCTTAAGGTAAGTAAGAAAATAGGCGAATTCTCATTAGTCTTTATAAGTTAGGAAATGAGGCGAATCCCCATGTCTTTAAAAGTAAGTATAACTAATGTGAATTATGATTATGAAGATGAATAGCTTGGATTGTTGCTTGAGGTACCTTCCATGAAGTAAGTTGATTAAGAGGTGATGACCCAAGTCTTGACTAAAGATTAGTAAGGTTGCTTGAGAAGTATTCCTTTCTTATTATGATATTTATTTATGTGCATGATTATGCTTATGGTTTATATTGACTAACCATGATATTTATGTTGTTTATGCTAGCTATCATATTTAGTACTTAATTGTACTAACACATACTCTTGCCTACATTCTTATCAAATGTAGGGCCCGGTGACATAGATTTCTCACTCTCGTGGCTAGCTCTCTTGTTGATCAAGAAAGTGAAGATTTGGTGAGTCCTCATTGTGTTCGAGGATGTGATCACCCTTTTCTCGTATGTCTTTCTTTTATGTCTTGGACTATTGTATGGGCTGCGTTCCAAGACTATATTCATGTTGTTTAGATGGTTTGAGACAATGATGTTAGACTTCCACTCGTTTTATAAAAGACTTCGATATTGTTGAAATTTTTTAAATTTTCGTACCATTTTCTTTTACTTTATGTTATTATATTCTAAGTGTCTTGTATGAGGCCTCTCGGGGTCTTATAAGTTTTGTTACATCTAGGGGTACCCCTGGGTCGTGACAACCTGGTTCACCAACTGAGACGTCAAAACTTCAAATACTGAAGCACAATGTTGGCGATAAGGCCTACCTATCGGCGGTTCGCCAAACTTTTGTTTTCTTGGAGATTTTGAACTAAGATAGTGAGGTTAGAGCGTTTTAGTCTTAGTTTTTGGCATTGAATATTGAAGATTTTGGCATCTTGTTGGAACATCTCTTAGGTAACTTTTACTTACTTTTTATTATGTTTGGCTAACCCACCTTACCTTAGGGGTGTGATTATGTAATCGAATACACAAATTACCTTGTGGGGATTGTTAACTGTTAGATTTAATATTATTTTTAAATGGGTTCATTTATTTACTCATGTTTTCATCTATTGATTGAAGTTCCAAATTCAGTTCTAGCTTTAGCTCTCTAAGTTAGATTGTGAAAGATGCTTAGGGTGGATTATATAATTGGTAGTTGTATTGACTTTTTTCTTTACAACCCAACTTGATAAAGTGGGTTAAATTAAGGAATTGGGTTGCTTCGCATCGTAAGCTTATTGAGGTTCGAAAGAACTTGCTTGAAACATAATAGTTGACTGAAAAATATATGTTATAGTTACAATCCACCCTACCCATTGAGATTCAATGACTTAAAGCAATTAGTCATTACACATTATGGGAAATTAGTATTTGATTGCACACACACTCCTAAGGTCCCTCTCTACTTGTTCAAACCCTGCGTTAAATGTCTTCCTTAATAATAGGTCACTAAATCCTCTTAATATTGATAATCAAAATTTATTGATTTACATTATGTTGCGTTTTTGTTGTTTCCATTCTATAAGAAGTTAGAACACTTTCATACTTCGTATTTGAATTCTTTTCCATACCATTCCTCATGGTATCTATCCCAACTCATCATTAGGTTTATACTTGTTAACGTCTTCCTACGCTTTGAATCATAAGTGGTGTAGTTGAGCGTTATAAATGGATTATGTATTTATATGGAATTTATGATCTTCTCATTATTCATGTGAACATGCCAATTTGCATTGGTTCTAAAACACTATGATAAGATTTGGATTAGTGTTAATGCCGAAGGGAAATGGTTCCAGCGACTCATGTTTATGGTGAAGGCAAATGGTTCCGGTGATACCGATGGAAATGGTTCTAACAGATACATGGACCTTGTTAGTCTCCCATGGGTCCCGATCTGTGTCTCAACGTATGTTTATTGTTAGGACATACATGTATCACTATATATGATATTGCACTTCATTGCATTGCACATCATTATTTTTCTTTGATCTTTATGAGTGATTTGGTATTGCCGTTGTGGTTGTTTGAACATGCAACACTATGATGATAATTTGTATATATTGAGGTGCATGTGGCGATGTAATCATATGTGCTACGTGCCATAAGAATTGTGAATTATTAGGTTGGGTTGGTCTGCTTGTTATGCAGGTTGCAGTATGTGGAGTACATGTGTTCTGTATTACTTTACTTAGGGTTAGCAGGGATGCTTAATGAGTACAATTGTTGTTTGGTACTCACTCCTTTGATTTCTATGTGTAGGTTACGAGCCCATATCATCTTTATCACCCCCTTCTCATATTTGTTTGAGACTTGCTTTCGGAGTTCTTGAGGTAGCTTCTTGTAATCTCGACAGATATCACCTACTCTTTCATTATGTTGTTGTTATGATCTAGATACAAAGACATTTAAACTTGTATTTCTTTTGAATCTATTTTAATAATTAGAGGCTTGAAACGTGACACTAGGTTTAGGGGGCATTTGAATTATATTACGATTTCCGCATGTTTATTTTGTGTTTAGTTCCTTATTCTGTTCTTACTTCCGCATTTAGCTTATCGAGGTTTGTTTAGGTTGACCTGTCTTGGTGGGATAAGCCATGTCATCACCTCCGATTTTTTTATCTTGACATTTATCCACATGGTAATTAGTTTATAGAATAAACTATTATTTTCTCCTTAAAGTATCTTTTTTATAACTGATTTAGTTGATCTTTACATGAATATGTATGTTTTACCGGCTAGTGTCAAGAAACAATATGCTTATGTCCACTACTAATGGGATTGGAATTGTTTTTTTCATTGTTTACAAGCTGATTTTCCTGTGTTTTGCACCTAATAAAAGAGGAGTCAGCGTCTTTTTAATATATCGTTCAGTATTTATTGAAAAGTGCTTTATTACATGTTTTCATTTCATGGAGAAAGCAGAAAAAAAGTTTTGTGGTTTTATTATCACCAATGTCTCCATAATAATATATGGATCAACAATCTCAATCATAGAAAGACTAAGTTGTTAATTTAACTCTTCTTGTTTGTATTTGTTTTCAACTTCCTTTGATAGGTTTGCTCTTCGTACATGTAAATGTACTAATATCAATGTACACTATGGTAATTTGATGACATAAGGCATTCATCATGGACATATTTAAATTCTAAAATCATAAATACAAGGTGGTCAGTATATTAGACACTCATGTCGACGACTCCTCCATTAGTCATCTCAATAATTAACTAATCAAGCAATCAAGAATTCAAATGTTGTTGTGATTGAGGAAGGAGTTGTGCCAATTTCTGTTGTAATTGAGGAAGCGGTTGTGCATTTTGTTACAATCCACCAGAGCATCTGAATTCTTATAAGAAAAGGAGTAAGTCAAACTAAAGGCACTACGAAAGGATAAGGTACAAATGATGGTTTATGTTAGTTTGTTGGAATCATTATATTTGTTCACTTCACTAATATGTAAGCATAATTATAGGTGCAATTGCAAGGGGTTCATATTGGACGCATAATAGATTTAACTGTAAAAACAAGCATAACTGCTTCATCAATTTTCAGCAGCAACACGGACAAACGCTTCACCAATTACAGCAGCTACAAACACAACTGCTTCGCCAAATACAACAGCTACAAGCAGAACTGCTTCACCAGTTATAGTAGCAGCAACCAGAACCGCCATAATTAGCGAAGCAGTTGTGCTTTTTGCTCCTGTAATTGGGGAAGAGGTTGTGATTGCTGGTATTTGGGGAAGCGGTCATGGTTGATGCTGTTGTAATTGGTGAAACAGTTGTCCTTGAAGCATACCTCATACACAAACATAATGTTCAATGAACGTCTCTATATGAGTTTCAAATTAATTTTTTTTCTCTTTAGAAATCTAAAGTAGTAATTTAACTCTTGAAATCCAAACACCGGCACAGATATTGAGACACAATATGCATTTACCAAGATTGGTTAAAATACCATCTTAAAATAGATCATACATTTGAGTAATTTTTTTGTAGGACTTCAAAAAAAGCTAAAGTACGATCTTCAAATTGGAAGACATATATAGAGAGGGAAATAGAGAATGCAATTTAGTGGTGGAAATTCAAGGAACAAAAGAAGGAATTCTATAGTTGGGAGAGTTGTTTTTACAAGATAATATTTGGAAATCTTGCAAATAACATTCCATATGTACTGATTTGCATTAGATTTGATCATAAGTCAATACTAGATCAAATTTATCAAATCTTTAAAATCCACAAAAATCATAATCTTAGTAAGAAAATCATCATCATAAAATAGGTAAATAAATTATTTTGATTATTATTATTTTAATTTTTGGTTAGCCATAGTTTAAATACCTTAAAGGGGGTTTTCTTGTCTCGGGAATTTTTGTGGTCGATTTGAGTTGTTTTTACAAGATATTATTTGAAAATCTTGTAAATAACATTCTCTCTCTCTCACTCTTCTCATATAATTGGATTTAATCATAAGTTAATATCAAACCAAATCTATCATTCTTAAAATTCCACCATAATCACTCTTAGTAAGAAGGTCATTATCATAAAATAGGTAAATAATTTATTATTACTATTTGAATTTTTGCCCTGTCAAAGTTTAAATACCTTAAAATGGTTTTCTTATCTCAAGAAATTTTATTGTTGGTTTGAGTTATTTTTTAGAAGATAATATATTTAGATTCGATCATATATTATTGTATTTATTTAGGTCATTTCTTCTCTTATGCTTTTTATTCATCATTTATGTTGTTATTTTCCATTTATTTTAAGGTTTTGCCCGTTGGACTCGTTACTTGCTATTTCGAGCTATAGTTTGCTTAGCTCCATCATCAGTCAAGTTTTCGGGTCATGACAATATTAGAGAGGTGAAGTGGAGGATCAACTTTTAACCTAGATTGATATTCTATTTTAAATTGTACATTATTTTTTGTGGATTTTAGGCAAGTGAAGTGGAGGAACCTATGTAGTTATACAACTTAAATAGACTAATGTATCGAAATAGTTTTGAAAACTAATAGAAATATTAGATGTATTCATTTTTTGATAGTAGAGAAATTTGTTGATTCCTAATAATTGTATCACGTCTTGTTATTTTTCTATTATCTATTTATCATTAGCTGCTTACAAATTGATTAATCCAACCAAAGAGAATATTACAAATAGTTCGAGACAATATACTATTATAATAAGTTCATAAAATAGTAAAACTATATTTACAGTAAATTGATATGAGAAATTAAGGATAAAACTTCATTACTGAACTAAATTATTTTTTGTGTAGGGAATATGCTTACACCGGCTTGCTTCATCTTGTAACTATAGAAAATGTTATTCTGCAATATGATGTAAAGCATGTACAATATTACAAATGTATGTTTTATGGCATTTTAAAGTACCAAAAATATTTATATTTATTTTAACATTAGAACTATTTTATTTGTTATAACACGGCCCACCTCTATATTTTCTACATTTCGAAGTTGTTAAATGAAAGCTCGAGTACCTAACAATCTGTGTCACAACAAAATCTAACAATTAAAACCACAATACACTTGTTTGGGTTTTGGCTTGGATTGAGTTGTGTTAGATGCTTTTTTATTGAACTTTTCAATTAAATATATTCTTTATATATACATTTTTTAATTTTAAAATATTAACATAAATAATTACGAAAAAAAAGTTACATGGTGTTATTATGTATATATCTTAGGTAAAAGCGTAAAAGAAAATCATTTTCTTGGACAAAAACATTCTAGAAAATAAATAACTTTTACATGATACTACTCTAACCAAATAAAGATATCAATAATCAAAATAAACAATTAATGAGTAACAATATAACTTGCAAAATAGAAATATTAACTTGTAATATTTACATATGATGGTTTAAGTAACCTTTGAGTTTGGATTCATTTTGTTATTTACTTATTTTTAAAAATATTTTATTTTATTTTTATTTTTATTTTTAATCATTTTTATTTGACTTATAGGCTGGCCCAATTCCCATTGCTCAATTCCTATGTGTCAGCAAGCTTATTCGGATTAGGTTAAAAAGTCATATTCTTAAATGGGCTCCAAATATCTTAATTCAATCCTATCAAATAAAGATTGATCTGGCCCATGCCAGTGAACGTAGCCCATATCGACTTAGCTAGGGTTTTTTAGGTGACCTTAACTCTGCCTCCAAACGTCTCAATATCTATATATAGTCCTATACTATTGCAATTGTACACAAGCTCATACTCATTTTTGTTCCACTCTTTTTCTTCTTTTCCTTTTGATCTTTTAAATTCTTTGTAGCTATTTTGATAACCTTTGTATGTCAAAGCTTTTGAAACACACCTGAATTGCCAATGTATGAAAAGAACAAAATTTCATGTTCTTAGTACATATGTGAATTCAGGTATGTATCAAAGCTATGACATACTTAAAAGGACGATATATGTAGATTGGTTGAAAGGAAAGCATTTAAAGTGTGATTATTGGCTAATGAAGAAGGTGAGAATTATGATCCCTCATATTCAAATAAAAACTACTACGTGCTTTCTTTCCTCCCACCATTGCCATTATGAATAAAACTATTCCATACTTGTTGTTGATGAAATGTGGCAGATATCCCGTTAATTAGTCAAGATGTGCGCAAATTTATTTATACACCATGATTATAAAAATTTTATTTTATTTTTTTACTTTCTATTTGTTTTTTGATGGATCAAGTGGCAGACGTAACTATGGGTTGTTGTTATTGTTATTATTATTGTTATTGTTATATTTATTTGTATAATTGTAATTGTAACTAAAAACAGATTAGATCTTGTTCTCTTTAACTTAGTAATCACGGTATCTAAATTATGAAATTGTTACCTAATGAGTTGTTCAAGGTTTGAATTGAATTATTAGCAGAAAAACTATTAGCAGGGACACATATTTTTTTTATATTTGTCTGATAAATTCATTTAATATGTCAAATAGTAACATAAAACTCAATAACATCAAAATATTAGAGTTTAAAACTCATCACATTTTAATTTCTAGCTTCTCTTCTAACTTAGATACAACTCGGAACCTGCAATCCATGTGGGTATAAGTAGAGGTGTTCACAGTTTAGTGAAAAAAAATCAAACAGATTAAAAACATTTACATTTGGTTTTGTTTTAAATTATAAAAATTGAGAATATTTAATTTGCTTTTGATTCTACTAAAAAATATAACCAAATCAAGCCGATTATTTATGTACATAAATGTTATAATTATTTGAATATATGATATTAATTTTTTTTTAAAGTTATGGTGAAAGTTTATTTCTTCTAATCATTAAATTTATTTTATTTTACTTATTTCACATGCACTAGAAAACATTCAAATTTCATTTCTTACAAAATATGCTCAAACTCAATAATCCAAGTCTAATTGTATATATACATGGTGTGGAATTGTAATGACCCTTCAAGTCATTTTCTTCATTTTCTTATCTTTTTAGCATGTTGAGCTTTTTTTTAGCTACGTCAAGTAATTTATGACTTGTTGGGACAGACAGTTCAGTCGCTAGGTCGTTCATTTTTTTTGTGCAAGTTCCTGTGTTTTGGAGCATTTAAAACATTAATAGTTGACTTTGGTCAAGAGTTCGGGAAGACTACATCAGAATATAATTTTGACAGTATCATCAGCTCTGAAAGAACCATTTTAAGCCAGGTGTATGGTTAGTGTTTTACCCAAGGCTTCTGGTGTTAGTTTCAGTCATTAGGCATTTTAACTCTTAAGTTAAAGCAAAAGCTTGACTCCGGTGAACATTCTTGGATAATGTGTTCATATGAGAATTTTGTCATCGCATTAAGCTCTAGAATGTCGAGTTTGATCTAGAATGACCTTTCATGTGGTTTACGAGTCTTCCAATCTCATTCTGTGCCCCTTTGTGGACTTTTGCTAAAAATAGACCTTAGGTGTGGGACTCACATTTTGTCGAGACGAAATCAATGGATGTTTTGATGGTTCTTTTGCGTCTGAAATACCAAATTTAGTTGTGTAGCATATATGTTTTATTTTCATCAAGTTCCAAACGAATCCCGAGGGTTCGTTTAGAGACTTTAGTTAATTGCAAAATAAGGAGTTGCTGGTGAAGACTTTTAGTGACCATAATTTCTGGTATTTATATTTCAAAAATTAACTTCAGTCCTCATTTTCTAGATGCGATTTCTTGAGCTATAGAGCTTTGTTTGAGATGATTTCAATTGCGTTAGTTTTGGTTTTTGTGTGGTTATGTGGTGGATTGTTTGGGAAATTGTGGAAGCATAAGTTTGATGTGATTCTCGCCTAGAAGGGGCTGCCTTTTCTCTATGAATTGATGGTGATTTTTGTGAATACGTTTGTTTCAGCTTTTTCGTAAAAGGATTAGTGTCCCATTTTAGGATAGAAGCTCGATTAGCCAATTAGAACCTTTTGATGGAGTAAATTTTCGAATCCGCAAAACAGGCCCCACATTCTCATTTTTTACTCGATTTTTAGTCTATTCCAATTATTGTGAATTTAGTGTCTAAACGTCTATAATGACATTGTGATCGAAAATTTGATAGCATGGCTATGTTTGGAGGCATTTTGGTAGCAAATAGCTCTTGTGAAGTTGATTTGAAGCGCTCATGATCGGCTTTAGATAAGCTTCAGTCTACTTTCTTTATTAGGCTTCTTATATATTGCTTATTATGAATTAATAAAATTCCAAATTGTATTTGTGGGTGGTGGGATCCCTTAGTTTAGGCTTGTAGCCTTGCTATTGGTCTAAGTTATCTTGTTCTTCTTTGTTAGGGTTGATACTTGTGGCCTTAGGCTATGATTGATATTTAGAAGCTTTAGATTGTATTTCATGGTTATTATTCTTGTGTTGGTGCTTGAGACCTTGGTGGCTCGTTGTAGTCGTGGGTTGGCAATAGTTGTGCGGAGTCATAGGCTTTACTGGTATGCTTGGGATATGGAATCATCCCTTGAGTATGCTCCCACTTTATTGATTTTGAAGCTTTCCTTGACCCTTTACTTGTTTTATAGCGTTAGACATGTTTTGCTCCTTTGAGCTTTATTATGTATATTCTTGGGCCTGAAGCTATGTTCGAGGACTAGTTGGATCCCATGTTATAATTCTCTGCCTTGGCAGCGTGGTTTTGTTGTTATTATATCTATTTGATATTGAGTGTCTTGTGTGAATGTTGATGATGGCATACATTACATTGGTTGTTTACTTTCGCGTGTTTCGTGGTACCACCTCGACTTATGCATTGGTATCCAACTAAATTAAAGGTTGGTGATTTCCCATGGTCACTAAATGTCAGAGTGAGATGTAGAGGTTGATATTACCACGGTTGCTATCAACTGTTGTTTTGATAAGCCTATTACCCCAGGATTCATGTTTACAAAGAAGAATGCTTCCAAAAGCATTCAGATCCAATGGGTGGGTGTCACAGGCCTGCCTTCTTGAGCTATCATTTATGATGAGATTGGCTGACATGACTTATCGTTTGAAGATAAACTATGGCTTTAATTTGTGTGTGCCCAACTAATGCCCTCCAAGAATGAACATAGAAATTAGTTATTCTCATTGCCTACCTCATGTCTGCTCTTCAGACAATAATGAAAAGGTAGTAATTTTCCAAATGAGAAGGAAAGCCCGTCTAAAGAGTCTTTCAATGCCATTAACCAGTAATAATAAGCAATCCATATAAAAAAGTAGGTGTATGGTATTTTACATCCCATATTGCCACACCCATTGATGGGATAATTGATCTTGATAAGAAACAGGATGTTGAAGCCTCTAGAATCAAAACATGGAAGAAAGAGTCATTTGGTACATTCAAAAAATTCCAGCCCGAGATGATCTTTTTCGTGTTGAGCTGGGAAATTCCTTTGGTGAGGCGGATACAGAGCAAAGAAAAACTTCCACATACTTCCACCCAAAGGTTGAGTGCTTATAAGAAGTTGATGGAGACCTTTATACACGAGCCTACACACTAGATGTGGCCTCCTTCCAATACAATTTCTTGCCCGAGCATACCAATTACATGGCATGAAATAGGAGTATACCTCTAAACATGAGTGTAATGAATAATTTTAGAGAAAATAAGTGTTCAAATAAAAGCCTTTTAAAAACAAATTATCAAAGTTTTGAAGCGTAATTACACAAAAGTAAAAATTGGAATACATGACTAAATGTTTGTCTATGAAGCCTCTAACACGACTGAGTAATATCTACCAGGACAAGGCCCCCACTCTACCTGTAGCTAATTAACTACTAACTACTAAGTTGAACTCAATATGACTATGTCCTCTTAAATGTAAGAAGGATTCAATTAAGGCGAGGAAAGTGGGATAGCTGCGTGATCCTACCAATACAATGTGGTTGTGTACTGATACTACACTTGCTCTTTTTTTGTTGAGTACAGGGCATCTTCAGGCGACTATTAACATACATCATCTAGAAGATCACTAATCGCTTCGAATTCAAGGGTGAGTCATTTCTTCCGGGCTGCAATGAGTTCTCTTTCGTCTATGTCCACATTTCAGACTTAGACTTTTCTAGTTAGTTAATAGTTCATTAGTTTGGGGTTGTATCCCTTCTTGTTTAGACTTTAGTTCATTGTTTAGTAGTTTTGGTACATTGACTTTCAGGTTCTAGGGGTTGTTCTTCCGTATTAGTTTGGTTAGTTTATTTAAACCTTTGAGTTTATGGGGACTCCATATTAATTATATAGTTATTTAAACCTACTTCCGTAGCTTTAAATGTGCATTACTTTGGTTATGTTGATTAGTTGGGCTGCAGTTTTGGTTCTCCCATCGAAGGGTTAGTGTGGGTGTCATTGTCATGACCCAGAGGTACCCCCTAGACGTAACGTAGTGTACTTGACCCCGAAGGGGTCGCATACAACCCTTAGCATCATCATAACATAAGATCATAGAAAAGTAGGGAGAATTTGAAACTTTCTTTAAACATACAATCGAAAAGCATTTCATAAAAGCAGAAGTCTTTCTAACATCTTTGTGTCGAACCATCTATGAATAACATGAATAAAAGTCATTGGGACGCAGCCCACATAAAGTCTAATAAGAAAAGACGTAAAAGAACATAAATGGGTTTGTCCTCGAAGCTATGAGGACTCACCAAATCTTCAAGTCTTCTTGCACTTAGGAACCTAGTGATAACAACAAGGTTAAGGGAGATCACAAATAGAGAATTAAATATTAGAATGCGGAAGCACAAAGAAAAGAAACAAAAAAAACTAAATAAAGATATGGGAAATTCGAAGGAAAGATCCACGAATTTCCAAAGATTAGATGTTCTAAGGCCTTGAAAAGATCCAAGTAACAACGTATAGATTTATGGAAGAAATCTAACGCCTTTACTTGAGAAAACGAATCAAAACGATAGATTCGGATCTTGACCGCTTTATGAGTAACTAAAGACAATAATTAGTATGTAGAAACTAATCACCTTCTAAAGAATACCAAAAAGAAACCAAAGATATCACAAGAAGAAGTTACTTTATACCTTAAACTATGAAACTAGTAAAGGTTTAAAGATAAATTCTCAAAGAACAAGTCACAAAGGTTCAAAGAACTCTCTCAAATATTCTTAATATCAATCTAAATTGTCTTTAATGAATGAAAAGGACTCCTATATATAGGAGAAGGGAAAAACGTCCAAGAAGCCAAACCCTAAAAAAAACAATTACAAGGAATCCTACTCTAGAAAGGAAATAAAGTAACCTAACTAGGAACAAATTTAGTACTTCTAGGAAAGCATTAAATGGTACTTAGGAGACCATAAATAGACTAAGGAAAATATTAATAACCTATATATAAATAAATAAATAAGGTAAATCCCAACTAGGAAAAGAATCTTGACAATCTTGGAAAGTTTGACTAGTCTTCTCTCAAAACTTGGGCAGAAAGCAACTCTTGTTGTGGCTGATTCTTGGACTCTTCTTGACCTTTTTTGCACGAAATTGGACCTTAAAATTCCTCATCTTGGGCTTGAATTTGGGCCACCAAATAATTGTAGCATTTGGACAATTCCTCTCCCTTGGGCTTGAGCTCTTCTTCCCCAATAAGAAACCTTTGGATCAGCGATTGAAGCCCATTGAGCTTATCATTGAACTCCTTGGTTTGAGATCTTGTTATGGGCCTCCTTGGAGTTTCTAAAGCGTCATCCTTGTCCTTCAATGGAGTAGAGCTTCCTTGGATGCTATCATTCCCCTCTTCTTGAAGCGAATTCGTCCTCGAATTCAAATCTGCATCAAAATGGGAAAGATCAGAAACATTAAAAGTAGCACTAACTTGGAACTCACCAGGAAGATCAAGTTTATAAGCATTGTCTCCAATCCTTTCAAGGACTTTGTATGGCCCACTTCCTCTAGGATCTAGTTTGGTCTTTCTTTTGGAAGGAAATCTTTCCTTTCGCATATGCACCCAAACCAAGTCACCAGGTTTAAAAACAACATATTTTCTGCCCTTATTCCTTCGCAATGCAACTTCCTTGTTCTTCTTTTCAATTGCAAGCCTTGTTTGTTCATGAATTTTCTTCATCATATCAGCCTTCTTCTTACCATCAAGATTAGCAAAATCATTAGTAGGCAAAGGCAATAAATCAAGGGGGGTAAGGGGGTTGAATCCATATACAACTTCAAAAGGAGTCTTACCAGTAGAAGAATGGAAGGTCCTATTATAAGCAAATTCTACAATAGGTAAGTAATCTTCCCAAGAAGTCAACTTTCCTTTCAAAATAGCCCTCAACATGTTCCCTAAAGTTCTATTAACCACTTCCGTTTGCCCGTCCGTTTGTGGGTGACAAGATGTAGAAAATAGCAATTTAGTTCCCAACTTTCCCCAAAGAATTCTCCAAAAGTGACTTAAGAACTTGGCATCCCTATCGCTAACAATAGTTCTAGGTATTCCATGCAATTTAACCACTTCATTTACAAACAAGTCAGCCACATGAGATGCATCATTAGTCTTTTTACATGGGATAAAACGAGCCATTTTAGAAAATCTATCTACTACCACAAATATACTATCCTTACCATACTTAGTCCTTGGCAGCCCCAATATGAAATCCATAGAAATATCAATCCAAGGGGAATTAGAAACAGGTAAAGGAGTATAAAGACCATGCGGCAATGTTCTAGACTTAGCCTGTTTACATTCAAGACAATAAGAACACACTTTTTCAACATCCTTTCTCATGCTAGGCCAATAAAAATGTTCAGAAAGTATTTCCAGTGTTTTGGGTACACCAAAATGTCCCATTAGCCCTCCACAATGTGCTTCCCTAACAAATAGTTCACGCAACGAGCAGTTAGGAACACATAATTTATTTTCCTTGAATAGAAATTCATCTTGAAGATTAAATTTCTCAAAAGGACCTAACTTACATTCAGCAAAAATCTCACCAAAATCAGAATCATTAGCATAGAGGAACTTGATTTGGTCAAAACCCAATAACTTTGAAGTAAGAGTAGAGATCAAAACATACCTTCTTGAGAGTGCATCAGCAACCACATTCTCCTTTCCTTGTTTGTAAGCAATTACATAAGGAAAAGTTTCAATAAACTCTACCCATTTAGCATGCCTACGACTAAGTTTACCTTGGCTCTTCAAGTATTTTAATGACTCATGATCAGTCTTGACCACAAATTCTCGAGGCCACAAGTAGTGCTGCCATGTAGCTAACGCCCTCACCAAGGCATATAGCTCTTTATCATAAGTTGAGTAGTTCAATGTTGCTCCACTTAGCTTTTCACTAAAGTAGGCAATTGGCTTGGAGTCTTGCATCAAAACTGCACCTATGCCCTTACCAGAGGCATCACACTCAACTTCAAAAGACTTAGAAAAATCAGGCAATTGCAAAAGAGGCGCAGAACACAATTTATCCTTCAGCAAGTTAAATGCATCATCTTGTTCCTTTCCCCATGTAAAAACCTTATCTTTTTTTATAACTTCAGTTAAAGGAGCAGCAATGGTGCTAAAGTCTCGCACAAACCTCCTATAAAAACTAGCAAGTCCATGAAAACTCCTAACTTCAGTTACACTATTAGGTTTAGGCCATTCTTTTATTGCCTTGATTTTCTCATCATCTACTTCAACTCCCTTAGAACTGACCACAAACCCTAAGAAAACCACACGATCCACACAGAAAGTACACTTTTTGAGATTAGCAAATAAGCGCTGATTTCTAAGAACTTCAAAAACTTGTTTTAAGTGCTCTAGGTGTTCATCCAGATTTTGAGAAAAGATCAAGATGTCATCAAAATACACCACAATAAATTTTCCATGGAAATCTTTAAAAACATGATTCATTAGTCTCATAAAAGTGCTTGGTGCATTAGTCAAGCCAAAGGGCATAACTAACCACTCATAAAGTCCATATTTGGTCTTAAAAGCAGTTTTCCATTCATCTCCAGGATTCATACGAATCTGATGGTAACCACTCTTTAGATCAATTTTAGAAAAGATTTTGGAACCATACAGTTGGTCCAACATGTCATCAAGACGAGGGATAGGATGGCGATACTTTACCGTTATCTTGTTGATGGCTCGACAATCTACACACATCCTCCATGTTCCATCCTTTTTGGGGACCAATAGGACTGGAACAGAGCATGGGCTCATACTCTCTCGAACAAATCCCTTTACAAGCAATTCTTCAACTTGCCGTTGTAATTCTTTGGTCTCTTCAGGATTGCTCCTATAGGCAGGCCTATTAGGAAGTTGAGACCCAGGCACAAAGTCTATTTGGTGCTCAATCCCTCTCAAAGGTGGCAATCCCTTTGGAGTGTCATCAGGAAAAACATCTTCAAAATTCTGCAAAAGAGAAGAAACACTATTTGGCAAAGAAGGAGTTAGTTGTTCAAAATTAATCAATACTTCTTTGTAAGTAAGTAGTATTATGGGCAGTCCCTCTCTCCTAGCATTCAAACACTCTTTGGCTTTTATATAAAGGCTCTCATTTTTCTTTTCCTTAGCCTCTTTCCTCTCACCAAAACATTTTATTTTTTTACTCACACCCTCTTTTACCTCTTTACTTAGATCGCTGCCCTCTCTCTCTTTCTCTCGGCCATCTCTCTTTTTTTCTATCTCTTGGCCTTTTTCTTTTCCCTCAAGCTCACTTTTTACCTCTCCCTTTTGTTTTCCCATTGTTTCCCTCAATCGTTTTTGATCTTCAAACACTTGAGAAGGAGATAATGGTGCAAGAGTATACTTCTTACCATTATGCAGAAGACTATACCTATTCTTTCTCCCATGATGAGTAGTATCCCTATCATACTGCCAAGGTCGGCCAAGTAAAACATGACATGCTTGCATTGGAACTACATCACAAAGAATCTCATCTTCATACCTACCAACATTGAATGAAATCATGCATTGTTTGTTTACTTTTACTTCTCCACAATCATTCAACCATTGGAGCCTATATGGGGTAGAGCGCTTCATGCATGCAATTCCTAGTTTATCCACCAAGTATGAACTCACCACATTTGCACAACTTCCCCCATCAATAATCATAGAATAAGTCTTCCCTTTTATCCCACACCTAGTATGAAACAAATTCTCTCTCTGCCCTTCATCAACACTACCCAAATTGATAGTCATAATTCTCCTAACCACCCCAATTATACCATCATTAGGCAGTTCCAAATCATCTTCCTCACTTACACCTTCTCCCTCTTCTTCTTCCCCCTCACTTTTTTCACTCTCATATTCTCCATTCTCTCTAAGTAGGATGTTTCTTCTACTTGGACATTCATGCATCATATGCCCCCTTCCATGACATTTGTGACATTGAATAGAACTTGAAGGTTTAGAAGATTTAGGATTAAAGGTTTTACCTCCCTCCTCAACCTTACCTTTACCTCTATCATCTTGAGGTTTGGAAGGAGCTTTCCCCTCTTGAGTTGACCATGGCTTCTTAGAGATAGTGTTTGGTCGACTTCTCCATGAGTTATTTTGCTGCTTTTTCTCAATTTGTTTTTCAACTTTTACAGACAAATCAACTAACTCATCTAAAGTTACATATTGTTGTATCTCTACTACATTAGCTATTTCTGTATTTAAACCATTTAAAAATCTAGCTATTGTAGCCTCTTCTTCCTCCATGCAGTTAGCTTGGATCATAGCCATATCCATGTTTTTGAAGTACTCATCCACCGACATGGAGCCTTGCTTCAAGCGTTGAAGGCGAGATTGTAGATCTCTTTGGAAGTATGATGGAATAAATCGCTTCCTCATTACCCTCTTCATCTCTGCCCACGTAGCAATAGGTGGTAACTCCTCTTGCAATCTGTCCCTAGCAAGCTTTTTCCACCAAGAAGCAGCATAATCAGAAAACTCAACAATAGCAAGTTTAACTTTCTTACCCTCAGAGTAGTTATGGCAATCAAAGATGGCTTCAACTCGTCTCTCCCAATCAAGGTACAAGTCTGGATCCCTTGTCCCCTTGAAAGATGGCATCTTCATCTTTATACTATTTATATTATCATCTTCTACTCTACCTCTTTGTCCCCTCCTATCTCTTCTTTCTAGATTAAATTCAACATCAAAATCATCATTATCATATTCAGGATTTACAAAAGGGATATGGGGTACATTCCTTCTAACTTGGGGTCTAACATTATTTGGGGGTACAACATTATTCTCCCTCCTAATTGCAGCTATGGTGTCATTCTGTTCGATAATCATATCCCTCATCTCTTGAAATTGAAGGGTCCATCTCTCAAATTGTTGGTGCATAGCTTGAAGGGTGAAGTCGTTCCTTCCTTTGACCTCGGCTTCTAAACGAGCCCTTTCCTCATTACCACCTGAATTAGACATCTAAAAAAAAAAGAATAAATGATCAAGTATCACACTTTTAATATGGCTTTTACCCTCTTTTAAACTCACCCACACTTGCCTTTTTCCACTCAAAATCACCTTTGAACGAGAATACTTTGTAGATTTATAATTAAACCAAAACGTGTATCAAGTTCGTAGTAATAAAGTATGGAATCTTGGGGTACAAAAGAAAGTAAAGAACTAGTCCTAGAACAAGTAGGATTTAGTTGAAACAAAACGCGAATAAAAAGGAACTTATTTTAGAATTATAAGAACAAGAAAAAAAAAAATTCCTCTTATTCTTAAAGGTCTAGAATCCCCTCTTCTTGCTACCTTCTTGCTTGGAAACAAATTAATGCAAAACTTGGAGAGCAAGTAATAAGTTTACTTGGAGAGCAAGTAATAAGATTTCTTGAATAGCAAGTAATAAGCTTTCTTGGGTATCAAGTAATCAAATTTCTTGGAGGACAAGTAATCAGATTTCTTTGAGAGCAAGTTATAACTTTTTTTTTTTTCTGTTCACGCAACTGTAATAATTTTTTTTTTTTTTTTCTTTCACGACGCTACTGTTCACGTTTTTTTTTTTTTTTTTTTTTTTTTTTTTTTTTGTTGCTCTAAGAAGAAATCCCAAGATTTATCAAGAACGGAATCTTGATAGAACCGCTCTGATACCACTTGATAACAACAAGGTTAAGGGAGATCACAAATAGAGAATTAAATATTAGAATGCGGAAGCACAAAGAAAAGAAACAAAAAAAACTAAATAAAGATATGGGAAATTCGAAGGAAAGATCCACGAATTTCCAAAGATTAGATGTTCTAAGGCCTTGAAAAGATCCAAGTAACAACGTATAGATTTATGGAAGAAATCTAACGCCTTTACTTGAGAAAACGAATCAAAACGATAGATTCGGATCTTGACCGCTTTATGAGTAACTAAAGACAATAATTAGTATGTAGAAACTAATCACCTTCTAAAGAATACCAAAAAGAAACCAAAGATATCACAAGAAGAAGTTACTTTATACCTTAAACTATGAAACTAGTAAAGGTTTAAAGATAAATTCTCAAAGAACAAGTCACAAAGGTTCAAAGAACTCTCTCAAATATTCTTAATATCAATCTAAATTGTCTTTAATGAATGAAAAGGACTCCTATATATAGGAGAAGGGAAAAACGTCCAAGAAGCCAAACCCTAAAAAAAACAATTACAAGGAATCCTACTCTAGAAAGGAAATAAAGTAACCTAACTAGGAACAAATTTAGTACTTCTAGGAAAGCATTAAATGGTACTTAGGAGACCATAAATAGACTAAGGAAAATATTAATAACCTATATATAAATAAATAAATAAGGTAAATCCCAACTAGGAAAAGAATCTTGACAATCTTGGAAAGTTTGACTAGTCTTCTCTCAAAACTTGGGCAGAAAGCAACTCTTGTTGTGGCTGATTCTTGGACTCTTCTTGACCTTTTTTGCACGAAATTGGACCTTAAAATTCCTCATCTTGGGCTTGAATTTGGGCCACCAAATAATTGTAGCATTTGGACAATTCCTCTCCCTTGGGCTTGAGCTCTTCTTCCCCAATAAGAAACCTTTGGATCAGCGATTGAAGCCCATTGAGCTTATCATTGAACTCCTTGGTTTGAGATCTTGTTATGGGCCTCCTTGGAGTTTCTAAAGCGTCATCCTTGTCCTTCAATGGAGTAGAGCTTCCTTGGATGCAACTCAATCTCCCAACACCCTACATTTGATTAGAATGTAGGCAATATGCTTTAGTACAAAATGTACCAAGTATGAAAGCTAGCACAACATCATAAAGCATCTCAAATGGGTAGTCAACATAAGACATAAACATAAGAGACAATAACAAAATCATAACATAACTCCAACAAAAGCATTATATCATAGCAAATCAACATAAGACATTCATAATTGCATACTTCAACCATTTGCCTTTCATATTCAAGAGAACTACTTCACAAGCCACCTCCAAGTATACTAGTGCAAGGCAAAGATAGCATCCCATAATACTATCTAAGTACCTCTCTATGGTCATTCATGATGATAGCCCACCTTCATAGTCAAGACCTAGGTTTTCATGTCATAAGAGAACTATACCCTAAGCAAACTCAAGGCACACTTGTGCAATGCATGTGGGGCATCCCATAATACCATACACACTAAGCATGTCCATTAAGTCACCATGTTTATATTCATCACTTCTAAGTGTCATTATTGACCTACTTTCGCATTGACAAGGAACTATCATCTTAAGTCAATTCATATCATGGAAGGCAACTATATCAACACTCCAAGCTAGGCATATATCACATAAGAGGACACTTCATAAGTAGCTTCAAGTCATACTTGTGGCATGTATGAATGGCATCCCATACTACCACTCACACTAAGTACTCATTTAGGCTAACTTACTCCATGCTAACTATCTTTCATTCTAGTCTATCAAAGAATAACATACCTATCATGCTAGACCTAACTATCATGAAAACATCCTATCATACAATCCAAGCTATCAAAGGAAGGAAACAAGTATACCAACCTAGCCACCATGCAACCATTCAATAAGATGCAAGCTATCCTTAAGGGAGTATGAATCCTCAACCCTAAGCTATCCTTATGAGAGTATGGTGTCTCAATCCTAAGCTACCATGAAATGATCTTGGCCTAACCAAGTCAAGCTACCATGAAGAGCATTCTAACCATGCTAGTTCAAGCTACCCATATGGGAGCATAGATCCTCAATCCTAGGCTACCATGTCTATACTAATGCAAGCTACCATGAAAAGCACCCTATCAATGCTAGTTCAAGCTAACCTTAGGAGAGTTAAACTGCTCAATCCCAAGCTACCATGAGATCTACCATCCCAAGCTACATAATTCAACTATCCATGAAGGAATCATAAGACTCAAGCTCAAGCTATTCTATTCTAACAAGCATGATTCATTTTAGGTGATTAACCTTTCACATTCTATTATATGCAATATATCTCATCATAGAGGACTCACTATTTAAGCCCTAGTGATCAACATTATGACTGCATGCCCTACATTCAAGCTTGACTCCACAATCATCATATTAGTCTAGATCACAATACATACTAGTCACAAGTCTTAGGCATAGCTAATTCTAAGCATACTTCATCAAAGTCCCAAATCTAGCCATTGCAATTCATGTTCTATTGTTCATACATAACTCTAGTTCAATTCATGATTTCATATTACTAATCTTAAAAAAGTCTCATTCATGACAACAATCCAAGAGAATCTAGCAAGAATCATCAATTCCTCATCATAAGACCCAAACCCACATTCTTTGAAAATTAGGGTTAATCAAGGAATTCACATAAATTCTTCATAATATCATGAATCAATACTAAATTAATAATTTATGAGTAGTATCCATACGTTTGGAATCATACCCCACTTTTACCCATACATTGGAATTAATCATTCTTTTTCTTTTTCTCTTTTTTTTTTTATGTAGAGGTTCCATTTTTCTCAACACCATGGATTGAAGGAGACTTTTCTTGCTCTTCTTGACTTGCTCTTATCTTTTCACCACACCCCCAACTTAGACTTTTGGCCTAAGTTGGCTATTCAATTAACCACAACTTCATGAGTATTATGGGTATGAGTGATGGATAAAGAAAAGTCTAGTTTTCATCAAGTTTCTTCCAAAGAAAGGTAAGGCCCAAGGGTGTTCAAAAGTGGTTCACACACTCACAAGGTAGGCCACAAAAGAGGTATGTATCAAATTGGCTCACACACTTAGAAGTTGCCTAAGATCATATCAAAAGATAGCATCACTTAGTTGACCGGACAAACGGGGGAAAATTCTAGGATCCATCATGCATAGTTCACACGTAAGCTCATCACACTAGGCATTAACACTATAAACTAAACAAGACTCCACACTTTTGCTAGTGTGCAACGATCATCACAAGAGACTCGATTTGATCATTGGCTAGTCACAACGAGATGCAAAGAGTTCACATATTGTCTATGCAACTTCATTTGGCCTCATTGTAGCCACACATTCATGTTTGTTCGATTATAAGCACTATCCAAGTCATCGTTATTGATCAGAACCGATACTCAAATTTGCAAAGGAACAACCACATTAAACACAGAAGGGGTGGCAAATTTTTTTTGGAAGGAGCAAAATCATTTGCAATTTAAAGCAAAAGAAGCCACAAGCTCAAACCTTCCACGAAAGTAGTATAAGACACAATTTTAAACACAACAACCCAAAATATATAAACAAAACATGAACATCAATATTCACACAAAATGTGGGCCTCACCCCACCATAAATAAAAACCATTTGTCCCCAAATGCAAATAAGTATAGTATCTAAAAAGTGAAAGAAAGTAAGACAAAGAGGGAGGTAAAGAGGGGATCCTATCTATGCAGTCTCTCAATCTGTCTGGGCATCAGTCCCCAAGGTCACCTCAGGGGGCACAACAGTGCCAGATTCACCAAGGTCTATTGAGTGTGAGTCTGCCAGAAAGACATGCACCGCTGCATAAAATCCCCAAGCCCACAAAGGAACATTAGGATCTCTGATAGTGGTCTTCCTGTCAGAAGTGGGCCCTTGCCCTTGCTTTTATTTCAAGGTGGAGGTGCTTGTCTTCCCTTCTTGGGAGGATTTGACCCCTCCCCCCCTTCATTTATTGTGATATACTGTGCTCTTTTTTGGGGTGACATGACAATATTGGTCTTTACCATATCTTCGAGATACTCAGACTTCTCCCTGCTAGACTCTACAACATGCAAGCACAACCCCACAAGATTTAACCGATTTTAAGGCACAAAAATATGGGATTTTAACAATATAAACACTACGGGCAAGATTTTCACAGGCATAAGCAAAAACAATTACGATCAGAGAGGCCCAACACACATCACTAAGATAAAATCAATGCAAATGAGTACAAAATTGCTAAAAATAAATTCGGGGTTTGGAAAACCAACCTTAGATGCCGATTAAAATACTTTTGAAAAGCTAGGCGGCAATGTAATCCACTTCGAACATAAATCAACGATTCAAATACAGTAAAAATGCCTGAAATATTGAAAATACTAAACGGGTGTGAGTTCTAAAGGTCTAAAATGAGGGAAAGTGGAGAGTTTGAAAGTTTGATCCTTTGGCCTTTTAAGAAACCATCTAGTTCTCGCCTATTCGGCGACATTAGTCGTGATCGTCAATCTATTTGGTGACTCGCCGAGTGAATACTTACCTCGCCGAGTTTTACTGGACCTCCAGTTAAACTGGGGGTCCAAATGACGAACTAGATCGCAATCACCGACTAGGTCGGAGATTCGCCAATATTTTCTTGGGCACGACGATTTTTACAGACTCCACTTTGAAGTTGTCTTTAGTCCAACGGCGGTCTAAGTCGGGGTCGCCGACTTCTTCGGCGATGCACCGACTAGACCTTGGCTCGCCAATTTGCACTTTTCACTCACTTTCCATACTTCGACCTACACAAATAACACCATTATTTCTTAAAGCAAAAATAAAGTGGTAAAACCTTGGGTTGCCTCCCAGAAGTGCCTTATTTAACGTCATGGCACGACGCAACTCCTCACTCAAGTTCCATTAGTGAGGTTTGCTTCATTTTCATGAGGTCACCCCTCTTTTGGCTCTGGGTAGAGAAAAGATAGTTGTTGGTCCATTTGGTACCCATAGTTACCATTCATACTCATCTTTCCAGTTTCAATACACAAACAAGCAAAACAAAACTAAAAATTAAGTAAGTGTAACTATAATTAACAAGAACAAAATTCAACTTAACTAAAAACTCTCAAGTAACACCACTCCCTGGCAGCGACACCATTTTGATGTTTGCGTAATCAATACACAACTTCAAATTCAAGTGTCTACGATCATACAATAGTATAGTAACCCAACCAAAGGTTGGGGTCGAGTCCCAAGGGAGTGGGCTTGAGAATTAATAGAAAAATAAAATTAAGTACTAATTAGTCATAGCTAAAAATATTATCGAATGTAAACATGTTAAATCTAAGGGGTGACGCAAGCGTCAATTATCAATGGGGGTTTGTCACAAATAAGCAAAAACAGCAAAAATGCAAAGAGTACTAATCAAGGAGAGGGGATTATTGGGATGTGATAGGAATACGGGATAAACTAAACTATTGGGTACATGCTTCTGATAATAAATCCGTTGAATATTTGTGACTAGGCTAAACTATAGTGGGGGTAAATTCTCTTTCGAGAAACTTACCTCGAATCAAATGGGTTCCTCTCGGACACCCACTTGCTGCATAAAGAACAGCCTCCGCCTTAGCCCACTCACTCTCTCGAGCTGAGTGTGTGGGAGAAGGACTAGGGTTCACTCTCTCGAGCTGAACCTCATGTCGACCCACTCCCACTGGCCATCAATTTAGTAGTCTTAGTTTTACGACCTCTTTCTCGAGCAAGCCAAAAACACAAAGGTGAATCGTATTTGCAACTACAATTGCATTAAGTTCCACCACAACTACTAAAACAAATCACATTTACACAACAAATAAACCATCAACAAGCAAGACCCAACATATAATCTAACCCATATTCACAAAATCACACCCCAAGAATTGAGGTTTTAGCTAGACATGTAAAAGAGATAGAAATTTATACCAAAATAAGGTTGCATTCAAATGGGTATGAAGTTTTAAGTCTCAAAACAAGCAAAGAAAGAAAAATCCACAAGACCCAAGTCCAAATTCTTGGAGTAGAAACCCTTTGAATCTTCAAGTTCTTCAAAACCCTCTCCAAACTTAGAACTCAAAATTCTATGTTAAAAATTATATATTAAAAATCTGATATTATGCTATAACTCTCAACGAGTATTTATAGTTTTAAAAAATATGTTCTTCAGCGGATCATTCAGCGTCGTTAGTCGAGATCACCGATCAACTAAGCTATCCGCCCTTTGGTAGGTTTCATCGCCGTCTTGCTCTATCCTTTAGCATCGTCGTGTTTTGGATCATTATGTGACATAGTACTACTTCACGAAACTATTCGGCGACACGCCGACTGCTCCTTTTCACCACCAATTTGATCCTTCCTTCCAGAGCTCAGCACACTGGAACAAAAGGCAAGGATAAGACCTTTTGGCGACTAGCCGAACTGGTTCGGCGATTCTCAGATCTTTATTTCTTCGTTCTTTCAGTTGCCTTTGTTCCATTTTGCTAAGTAGTGTCCATACTTTCCCTCCAACTCCAAATACCTGAAACTTAACGGTTTTCATCAAATATTGAGACAAAATATGCATTTAAGGACACTAATTTTATCAAAATACAACCCTAAATGAGTCCAATTTGTGGACTCATCAATTGCCTGGAGAACTTTTGTCGGAACCTTGAACGACCCCGTCTACTGGACCTAGAATGTGAATCGTTACCATCATCTACCCTTGCTCTCCTTGCCTCTCTAGATCTTTCCTTGAGCTTTTCCTCCTCAATCTGTTGGGCATGAACCATAAGACGAGAAATGTCCATGTCATGAACAAGCATAGATGTGTGGCATTCCTTGACTAACTTGTCGGACACTCCCGACACCCACAATCCACCACTATGGAAGGAGCATACTTGGACAACTGAGTGAACCTCAAAGCGTATTCCCTTACACTCATATTTCCTTGCCTAAGGTTGATGAACTCAAGTACCTTGGCCTCTCTCATCTCAAGAGGGAAAAATCTATCAAGAAAAGCACTTTTGAACCTTTCCCATTCTATGGGACCCACTCCATCCGGCCTTGCCTCTTTCCACTGATTGAACCAAGTCTAAGAAACCTCTTTGAGTTGATAAGTGGCTAACTCCGCCTTCTCTATCGGAGTCTGTCACACCCCGAGCTACCCCCGAGACGCGGACACGGGACCTAGGACCACAAGTGATTCTAAGCCAACCCTGCTGGCATGATCATGAACATACTAAAGATAATAATATCTAATGCGGAAGATAAATCATAAATAAATCTGAAAAGATGGGGAATACCCATATACTATAACTGAGATATATGAAAACTTTTGAGTTTAATACAAAGAAGTTATTAACTCAATACTAAGTTGAATCTAACTATGTCTGAAATAAGCCTCTAAACTGACTAGAAATGTTGGGACATGCCCCAACTAGGTCTAGCAAAACTGAAACTAAAGACTAAAAGTGATAAAGATAAACATTTCACTAGTCCTCGAAGAATGAGGACTCACCACTGATACTGCTGAACTGGAGATCGGGAACCAATCTAAGCGTGATCTGGATACTGAGAACCTGAACCTACATCACGAGAAGATGTAGCACACGTATGCGTCAGTACTTGAAAGGTACTGAGCAAGCAGGATAGAGTAAAGCTGAAATAACATATAACTGAACAAAGCAATAAAGCAATGAAAAAATCTGGACATGATATAGTTACTGAAAATACTGAACACTGAGCTAACTGATGCAATGACCAAATTTATAACATGCTGAGACTGAATACTGACTGTACTGAAATATGGTCAATGCAAAAGAGTTTGACTGAACTGTAGGAACTACTAATAACCGACATAAAACCACATGAGCTAAATGTGGAGTCCGATGTATACGCCCCATCGAGAGGACCCAATATACCCTGCTAGAGGTATAGAGGCATGCTGGCGTGATCACTAAACTGATGTTGCCCACAGATGGGACTTACACCTACGTGGCTCGTAGTTCTAGGACTATATGGGTACGCTGAACCCTAGTCCAACTCAGTATTATGCTACTCCCAATGAATTAAGTGGTTAACTGGTTATGACTAAGTTTTTGTAAATACTGGATAGCTCGAAACTGAACATGTAAACTGAGAATGCAACAATTAATCTGATAATCATGCATTCATAAACTGAGGCATGTAAAACTGAATACTAAAATATCTGACCTACCATGTGTAATTCAAGAACTAAAGAAATACATAGCTAGGGTTTTGAAATTCATGCAAGAAACGATGTAATAACATGATAATCTGATTTGGAATATCTAAATAACTAATTCATAATGATCTGCTGTATTTCTAGAAACCCTAGGTCTGTTCATAATCATGGAATCAAGAATCTGACTGAATTTTAGGGACCTAATGAGCGAAAGAAACCCACTAGTGAAATACCACATACCTGGTGACGAATTCCACGGAGAAATCTTTCGATTTCGGGGTTGGAACTGAAGAAAACTTGTTGCGTTCTTGAACTAGGGTTCTTGACCTTTTTCTCCTCTCTTGATTCTAATTTTCTAAGTTTTGATTAATGATTTTGACTAAGGTAAGTTCTAATTATGTTTATAGGCTTAAACTAACTAAAACCTCATGATTTAGGGTTTAAACGACGTATCTTAGGGATTAAACGAAATAGGAAAAGACTAAAAGACCCCTGACTTAGCTGCTGTCGGAGTGATTGACGGACGGGACTGAAGGACCGTCATTCAATCGACGGTCCGTCGATTGGATCCGTAGGTCGAGTCTGCCCGGTAAGGCTTCACTAAAACAAGCATAACTTTTTACTCGGAGGTTTGAATTTAGAAAACTCGGTGGCGTTGGAAAGATAATTCAACTATATATCTAACCATAGGTCATGGGACACATAATTCCTTTTGTACTAAGAGTTATGACCATCTGAAGTTGACCCATCAACAATTTTCAGCTAATTGGTTGCTGACCTTCATCTACGGTCAGACCTACGGACCGTGGATCGATTGAGGGAAGGGCTGCAATCCCTACCACTAAACACTGAGAACTAAATTTCTGACTGAACTGAGTTCCAAGAACATGCAAATACGCTAAAAATGCAAGTACAATTAAAGGAACATGATTCTAAGACTGAATTTTCGCATGAATGACTGAAAAACTGAAGAGGAACTATTACCTCAAGCTGGAATGGAATCGGAAGGAAAGAGGTGAGGATACTTGGACTTCATGGCTGCTTCTGCTTCCCAAGTAGCTCCCTTTACGGACTGACTCTTCCATAAAACATTGACTGAAGCGACTTCTTTATTTCTCAACCTTCTAACCTGACGATCGAGAATCTCAACTGGTACATCCTCATATGAGAGACTATCTTTCACGGCCATACTCTCTAATGGCACTATGGATGTTGGATCACCCACACACTTCTTCAAAAGAGAAATGTGAAAGACTGGATGCACTACAGCTAAGTCTGCTGGCAACTCTAACTCATAAGCCACTTTACCAATCATTTTCAAGATCCGGTAAGGGCCTACATATCTGGGACTGAGCTTCCCTTTCTTGCCAAATCTCATCACCCCCTTCATGGGTGACACTTTCAGGAAAACTCAATCATCAACTTGGAACTCTAGTTCCCTTCTTCTCACATGTGCATAAGACTTCTGGCGACTCTGAGCAGTCTTAAGTCTATCTCTAATGAGTTACACTTTCTCCATAGCATCAAGGATCGAATCTGGTCCTATCAAGGTTGCTTCACCTACTTCAAACCAACCAACTGGAGATCTACATCTACGCCCATACAATGCCTCATAAGGGGCCATATGAATGTTGGAATGGTAACTATTGTTGTAGGCGAACTCAATCAGAGGAAGGTGATCATCCCAACTACCCTTGAAGTCAATCACACAAGCTCTCAACATGTCCTCTAAGGTCTGAATGGTACACTCTGCCTAACCATCCGTCTGTTGATGAAATGATGTGCTAAGATTAACCTGAGTACCAAGACCTTTCTGAAATGACTTCCAAAAATGAGAGGTAAACTGAGGACCTCTATCTGAGATGATAGACAAAGGAACCCCATGTAACCTCACAATCTCATTAATGTAAAGCTTTGCGTAATCCTCCGCCGAATCTGTAGTCTTGACCGCCAAAAATTGAGAAGACTTAGTAACCCTATCAACAATCACCCAAATGGAATCATGTTGTCTGCGAGTACGAGGTAAACCTGTGATGATGTCCATGTTGATCACTTCCCACTTCCAAGTAGGAATGTCAATCACTTGAGTCATACCTCCTGGTTTCTGATGTTCTACCTTGACTTGCTGGCAATTGGGGCACTTAGCCACAAAGTCTGCTATATCTATTTTCATACCATTCCACCAATAGACTTCCCGCAGATCATGGTACATCTTAGTGGCGTCTGGATGAAAAGAATATCTGGAATTGTGGGCTTCTGCGAGAATATGTTGTCTCAATTCACCCACATCACGAACACACAATCTACCTTGATAGCGAAGTACACCATCTCCACCTTGGGAGAAAACCTCGACTCTCTGATTGTGGACTGCACCCTTAAGTTCAAGCAAGATTGGATCACTATCTTTCTTTTCCTTAACCTCTACTACCAAAGAAGATTTTGCCCCATTCTGAACTGTTACACCACCATCTGATACGCTCATAAGACGAACTCCTAGGTGAGCAAGTCTGTGAGCATCCTTTGCTAGCTCTCTCCTTTCTTCCTCAACATGTGATACACTACCCATGGATAATCTGCTAAGAGCATCTGCTACTACATTCGCCTTACCCGGATGGTAATGCACACTCATATCATAATCTTTGAGGAACTCCAGCCACCTTCTCTGGCGAAGATTCAACTCTTTCTGGGTGAATACATACTGAAGGCTCTTATGGTCTGTGAACATATCTACATGAACACCATACAAGTAGTGTCTCCAAATCTTGAGTGCAAACACCACTGCTGCAAGCTCGAGGTCATGAGTTGGATAATTCTTCTCATGTACCTTAAGTTGTCTAGAAGCATAAGTTATAACCTTACCTCGCTACATCAACACACAACCTAGGCCGACCCTGGATGCATCACAATAGATCACATAACCATTTGAACCCTCTGGTAGAGTCAAGACAGGAGTTATAGTCAACCTAGTTTTCAGTTCTGCAAAGCTTTTCTCACAATCATCTGACCATTGGAACTTAACCTTTTTCTGATTTAACTTAGTCAATGGAGAGGCTATGGATGAAAATCCTTCCACAAACTGTCTGTAATAGCCCACTAGACCCAAGAAACTTCTGATATCTGTAGCAAAGGTAGGTCTAAGCCATTGTTTCACTGCTTCTATCTTCTGGGAATCTACTCGAATTCCTTCACTAGACACAATATGCCAAAGGAAGGCAACTAATTGTAACCAAAACTCACACTTGTTAAATTTTGCAAATAACTGGCGATCTTTGAGAGTTTGCAGAACAACTCTCAAATGACTTGCATGTTCTTCCTCATTCTTAGAGTAAATGAGGATATCATCAATAAAGACGATAACAAACAAGTCCAAGTACTGCTTGAACACTTTGTTCATCAAATCCATGAAAGCTGCAGGAGCATTGGTTAGTCCAAATGACATAACTACAAATTCATAATGACCATACCGAGTTCTGAAGGCTGTCTTCGGAATGTCACTATCTCTGACTCTAAGCTGATGATAACCTGATCTGAGGTCTATCTTTGAGAAATGACTAGCCCCCTGAAGTTGGTCAAACAAGTCATCAATCCTGGGGATAGGATACTTATTCTTGATTGTGACTTTGTTCAACTGCCTATAGTCAATACACATTCTGAGAGAGCCATCTTTCTTCTTCACGAACAACACTGGTGCATCCCATGGAGAAATACTAGGTCTAATGAAGCCCTTATCTATAAGGTCTTTCAACTGCTCTTTCAATTTCTTAAGCTCAGCTGGAGCCATTCTGTAAGGAGGAATAGAGATAGGCTGGGTATCTGGAAGGAGATCAATTCCAAAGTCAATTTCCCTATCAGGAGGAACTCCGGGAAGATCTTCTGGAAACACTTCTGGAAACTCATTAACCACTGGAACTGACTCAAGAGTTGGGGTTTCGGAGCTAGAATCCTTAACCCGAACTAGATGATAGAGATAACCCTTAGAGATTATCTTTCTGGCCTTAAGGTAAGAAATGAATCGACCCATAGGCGCTAAGCTACTACCCTTTCATTCTAGGATTGGTTTGTCTGGAAACCGAAAACGAACAATCATAGTTCTACAATCGACTGAGGCATAACATGAATGTAAACAATCCATTCCTAGAATGACATCGAAGTCTACCATTTCTAACTCTACAAGATCTGCTGAGGTGACTTTCTGAGAGACTATGACAGGGCAATTTCTGTATACCCGTCTAGCTATAACTGGGTCATCGACTAGAGTAGAGACTGAGAAGGGTTCTGAAAGAGTTTCTGGGCTAACACTAAATTGGACTACTATGTAAAGAGTTACAAAAGACAAAGTAGCCTCTGGATCTAACAATGCATAAACATCAAGATCAAAGACTCGTAACGTACCAGTGACCACATCAGGAGAATCTTCCTGATCTTGACGAGCCTGAAGAGCATAGAGCCTGTTTTGGCGCTATCTGCCACCTGTACCAGATGAGTTACCCTACTGAGTCGGGCGACCTGTTGGTGCTGCTGAAGTTGTAGACTGAGCTCTACCATTATTTCCTCCTTGACCTTGTCTTGAAGGACAATCCTTCAATCTATGACCAGACTGACCACACCCAAAGCATCCTTCCTTACCTGCAAGGCACTCACCCGGATGGTTCTTACTGCACTTCGGGAAAGTTGGGTAGGTTTTGGTGCCTGAAACACTACCTTGAGACTTAGAGCCTGACGCCCTACCTTTCTAATCATTACGGAACTTGGGGGATGGAATACTAGCTGATGAAGGGGCTGGAGTCGAAGACTTCTGCTGAAACTGCGAGCGATTTCCACCACCCAATTTCTGTTGAGAATAATCATAGTTACATGTTCTGGCTTTATTAGTCTCCTTAGCTCATTCCCTAAGCTTATCACCATCAACCTGCTGAGCATGAGTCATGAGCCTAGAGATGTTCATGTCTCCCAATAACATAGCATTCCTACACTCTGTTTTCACTAAGTCTGACACTTCATACAGAAACTTATTCATCTGAGCCCTGGAATCAGCAACCGTGTGAGGAGCATACCTGGAGAGTTGGTTAAACTTGAGCCCATACTCTTGGACAGTCACGTTACCCTGCCTCAAGTTCATAAATTCCTGGGCCCTTGTTTCTCTCAACTCTATGGGGAAAAACCTATCCAGAAAGGTTTCGCTGAAACATTCCCAAGTAATAGGAGCAGCATCTGTACCCCTGTTCTCCTTCCACTGAGTATACCAGATATGAGCTACATCCTTAAGTTGGTAAGATGCTAACTCAACCCGATCATTCCCAGTGACCTGCATCACCTCAAAGATCTTCTTGATCTCATCCAAGAAATTCTGGGGATCTTCACCAGTCTGCGATCCTAAGAACTCAGGCGGATTCATCCTAACAAAGTCACGGACCCTTGCTGCCGCTGATCCACCATTTGTATTCACATGAGCTTGAACCCGCTGATTGTTCTAGTTAGCGACACTCCAAGCCAACATCTGAATGGCATTCCTGAATTCAACATTTGTGACTTCCTGATCTGGAACTGGAGGAGCTGCATTTGCGTTCCTGGCATTCACATTCCTAGCATAAGCTCTACGATGAGGCATGATCACTGAAACGTAGAATGTCGAGTTAGAATGGAATTTAGATCATACCTTACGCACGATAAGAGTAACAAGAAAATGAAGATTTCCTAAAACACTTTGTAGCCTCCCCTTCATTAGACGTGGTGCGGACTACACATCCATAAAAAGGACTCTACCTAATGCGGCTTTTCAGACATCCTAGGAAACTTAAACCTAATTCTCTGATACCAAGTTTGTCACACCCCGAGCTACCCCCGAGACGCGGACACGGGACCTAGGACCACAAGTGATCCTAAGCTAACCCTGCTGGCATGATCATGAGCATACTAAAGATAATAATAACTAATGCGGAAGCTAAATCATAAATAAATCTGAAAAGATGGGGAATACCCATATACTATAACTGAGATATATGAAAACTGATGAGTTTAATACAAAGAAGTTATTAACTCAATACTAAGTTGAATCTAACTATATCTGAAATAAGCCTCTAAACTGACTAGAAATGTTGGGACATGCCCCAATTAGGTCTAGCAAAACTGAAACTAAAGACTAAAAGTGATAAAGATAAACATGTCACTAGTCCTCGAAGAATGAGGACTCACCACTGATGCTGCTGAACTGGAGATCGAGAACCGATCTAAGCGTGATATGGATGCTGAGAACCTGAACCTACATCACGAGAAGATGTAGCGCACGTATGCGTCAGTACTTAAAAGGTACTGAGCATGCAGGATAGAGTAAAGCTGAAATACCATATAACTGAACAAAGCAATAAAGCAATGAAATAATCTGGACATGTTATAGTTACTGAAAATACTGAACACTGAGCTAACTGATGCAATGACCAAATTTATAACATGCTGAGACTGAATACTGACTGTACTGAAATATGGTCAATGCAAAAGAGTCTGATAAAACTGTGGGAGCTACTAATAACCGACATAAAACCACATGAGCTAAATGTGGAGTCTGATGTATACGCCCCATCGAGAGGACCCAATATACCCTGCTAGAGGTATAGAGGCATGCTGGCGTGATCACTAAATTGATGTTGCCCACAGAGGGGACTTACACCTACTTGGCTCGTAGTTCTAGGACTATATAGGTACGCTGAACCCTAGTCCAACTTGGTATTATGCTACTCCCAATGAATTAAGTGGTTAACTGGTTATGACTGAATTTCTGTAAATACTGGATAGCTCGAAACTGAACATGCAAACTGAGAATGCAACAATTAATCTGATAATGATGCATTCATAAACTGAGTCATGTAAAACTGAATACTGAAATATCTGACCTACCATGTGTAATTCATGAACTAAATAAATACATAGCTAGGGTTCTGAAATTCATGCGAGAAACGATGTAATAACATGATAATCTGATTTGGAACATCTAAATAACTAATTCATAATTATCTGTTGTAATTCTAGAAACCCTAGGTCTGTTCATAATCATGGAATCAAGAATCTGACTGAATTCTAGGGACCTAAGGGGCGAAAGGAACCCACTAGTGAAATCCTACATACCTGGTGACGAATTCCACGGAGAAATCTTTCGATTTCGGGGCTGGAACTGAAGAAAACTTGTTGCGTTCTTGAACTAGGGCTCTTGACCTTTTTCTCCTCTCTTGATTCTAATTTTCTAAGTTTTGATTAATGATTTTGACTAAGGTAAGTTCTAATTATGTTTCTAGGCTTAAACTGACTAAAACCTCATTATTTAGGATTTAAACGACGTATCTTAGGGGTTAAACGAAATAGGAAAAGTATAAAAGACCCCTAACTTAGCTGTTGTCGGAGTGATTGACGGACGGGACTGACGGGCCGTCATTTGATCGACGGTCTGTCGATTGGTTCCGTAGGTCGAGTCTGCCCGACAGAGCTTCACTAAAACGAGCATAAAGTTTTACTCGTAGGTCGGAATTTAGCAAACTCAGTGGCGTTGGAAAGATAATTCAATTATCTATCTAACCATAGGTCATGGAACACATAATTCACTTTGTGGTAAGAGTTATGACCATCTGTAGTTGACCCATCAACAATTTTCAGCTAACTGGTTGCTGACCTTCATCTACGGTTAGACCTACAGACCGTGGATCGATTGACGGTCTGTGCTGGTCGACCGTAGTTTGTGTCATAGGCTGGGTAAAGGAGGTCTTGATCCACGAACATAGACCACGGACCGTTGTCTGATCTACGGACCGTGGGTCTGTCCGTGAGTCGAGACTTAGCCGATTTTTCTGAGCTTGGCTGGGGAGGGGTTGCAGTGGTGAACTACAGACCACCAGCACGGGCCGTGGTCTGACCTACGGTCCGTGGATTGCAACCGTGGGTTGCACCTGCAACTTCTCAAAATCTACATTTTTGGCCTGATTCGAATACGGGGTGTTACAGAGTCACTCCCATGATAGAAAGTATTTTATAGACCTCGTCGATAGACACTTGAGGATCTTCCTCAACTTTAGAGCCATAAAATTCTGGAGGGTTCATCCTTGTAAAGTCCCTCACTCTTGCCAGTACGTACCCACATTTGGGTTCACATGGACTACCACCTCTCTATTGTCTTAGATCGTCACGTCTTGAGCCAACACTTGGAAGGCCGACCTAAAATTCGCATTGGTTACATTCTCAGCCAAAGGATCAATCGGAGCTTGGGGAAGAACTTCTTGACCAAACTGTCTCCCTCAGTCCTTCTAGCATTAGCCCTTCCAGTAGTCATATCCTAAAAACCATCGAGTAAGGATTAGGAGAAAGACTTATAAAGTTAGAATCCATGGCACGACTTAGAGAATGAAGAAGTGAAGTTTCCTAAACATCTATTAGCCTCTCATTCATAAATGTGGCGTGCTTCACACTTATGAACAAGTCTTTACTTGACGTGGTTTGAGACATCATAAAACAATTCTAAACCTTTCGCTCTGATTACCAAGTATGTCATGACCCAGGGGTACCCCCCCTAGATGTAACAAGGCGTACAAGACCCCAAGAGGCCTCATACAAGCCACTTAGCATATCATAACATAGAGAATAGAAAATGGTGCAAAAATTTAAAACTTTTCAACACAATCAAATTCTTTATGAAACAAGCGGAAGTCTAATACAATTGTCTCAAACTATCTAAACAACTTGAATAAAATCTTGGGACACAGCCAATACAATAGTCTCAACATAAAGAAAGACATAAAAGAAAGTGGTGGTCACATCCTTGAATGCTATGAGGACTCACCAAGTCTTCAATCCTTGATCAAGTATGAACCTAGCTACGAGTGTGAGAATCAATGTCGCCGGATCCTACATTTTGATAAGAAATGTAGGCAAGAGTATGTGTTAGTACAAAGAAGTACTAAATATGATAGCTAGCATAAACAACATAAACATCATGGTTATTCAATATAAACCATAAGCATAATCAAGCATATAAATGATCATCATAATAAAGGAGGAATACTTCACAAGCAACCTCTACTTAACCTTACTCAAGACTTGGGTCATCCACCTCTAGTCATGCTTACATCATGGAAGGCATATCAAGAAACACTCCAAGCTAATCATTTTCATAACATAATTCACATTAGTCATACTTACTTTTAAAAAGATGGGGATTCGCCTCCTTGGCTAACTTACAAAATCTAATGAGTATTCGCCTCTTGCCTTACTTACTTTAAAATCATGGGTACTCGCTTCCACAATCACATTACATGACACCGGTACTCGCCTCCACATTATTTTGTAAGGATCATGGGTACTCGCCTTCATGTCCATTCATCATATTAGGAACATGGGAAATCACCTCTTTTTCAAGTCTAACGAGTATGGGAAATCACTGCATACCCTTCTCATATGGAGGTCAAGGGTAGTCGCCTCTAGCCTCATCATTTACATAGTCATTTAGTCTAAATTCATTTTAGGTGAGCAATATTTTCAACCTAGAATCATTCATATCAGAAAAACTTTCACATTCATACTTTCATAGTAAATAACTCATTGTAGGAAGTATCTTTTCCACATTGCAACATCCACAATCAACAATTCATAATCTAAGCCCTACTCTCAAGGCAATACATCTCATGATCATCATCTATGCTTTAATCTCAAGCAATAAATATCATATTTATCATATATTCTTCAATCACAAGCAATTCTAATCATAATTCATCAATCCTCTAAAGAGATATCTAAACCCATAAAGTTTCCCTTTAAGGCATCAACCATAGTTTATCAATTCTAGGTGCAACTCATGAAATAGGCATGGGTAGATGTAATTTAATCCTAAAATCATGTGATTCTATAAATTATATCATAAACAACCATAATCCACTCAACTGGATCACCAATCATCATAACCCACAACGTTGGAAGAAACACCAACTAGAAATTGGGGATTTTGTCTTCACAATTGGGGAATTCTAGGGGACTCCATGGGAGGAAGGATCCCATGGATGAAAAGCCATCATTTCTTAGTCAAAAAGCCTACCAAAAGCTTGAAGATTGGAGACTTGAACTTTCTCTAGCTTCAATCTATTCCTTCTTCTTCCACCTTCTAGAGAGAAAATATTTGAGAGAGAGTTTTGGGTTTTTCTTTTGGGAATCGAGAGAATGACTTAATTGAGTGAATTTAGGGGCCTAAAATACTTATATAGGTGGTATATGTTTAGTCAAAATGACACCACTTAATTCCAATTAAAATCGGAAAGGACCCTTGTGTCCTTAAAATAGTCGTCCAGTCACTAATCACGAGAACACGTTGACGGGCCGTGGATGGACCTACTGTCCATCCTGTTCAAACATGGTTGGCTGTGAGAGAATTTTCTGGCCACCTACGGCACCCCTTACCACAGGTCGTGGACCCATCCAGGGGTGGGTCCTGGCGTGGTCCTGCCTTAAGCAGTTTTCGGGGTGTCCACCCATGGGACCAACCATGAGGCGTGGTCCACCCACGGGCCGTGGTTAGTCCCTGGGAGGTAACGTCTTGGAGTTTTTAACATGCTATGCCTTCTACTGGAATTCAGGGTGTTACACATAATCTACCCCATCACTATCTCTTTCCCTTGGATTACTGAACTTCTGCATACTTTTCTCTTGACTTTAGGGCACTCTTTACTACTGCTGCTCATAATCTCGTAGTTCATATTATCTTTTAGGGTGAAGATATTCCCAATCTCTAAACATATCATCCTCTTAAAGGTCTCAACATAAACAAGGCTTGGAGAAACGAGTACAACTCATTTTTAGCTTAAATGCACGATTCACTTGAACATGAGTGCATTCCTCTGAAACTCAACACTTAACTCACTCATGGGCTTCTCTCAAGCTCCTATGGAGTCTCATGACTTTTTCAAGATTTTTGCTAAGAGTAACTCCTTGATCAAGGATGAACTTTAATTTTCAACCACCCCAAGTATGGGGGTAGTCGAATGGATATAAGAACACGTGAGTTAGAATAAATCTCTATGACATAGCTCTATTGCACAATTAAGAGTATGAAAGATGGGAAATTCATCTTAAATGTGTGTAGTCCCTTGTTTATAGAAATGGAGCCCTTACAACAATAAATAAGACCCTATTTACACGGCTTCATAGACACCCTAGGACACTTGCACTTTGGTCTCTGATACCAAGTTTACACGACCCGAGCCTACACCCTGGACGTGGCCTCCACTCAAGAACCATTGATGGTCCTCAAGTGAACCCTTATCCTGGCTGACTACAAGCGGAAGAGTAACTCAAGCATACATAAGCATCAAGTTGAAAGAAACATTTAAAAATAGGTTATTGAATCTCAATACTTTGCTGAATATACTTAGTATGAAGCATAAGTTTTACATATATAAAATATCTGAAACTAAAAGGTTCTCCAAGACTGTCTATCTATGAAGCCTCTACTATATAAAGATGAGTGTCAGGATAAGACACATGACTCCTCAAGGGAACTACTACTAAAAACTCATAAAACTGGAGTACTCCGAAAGAAATGAGGTCTCACTCATAAGTACACGAGCGGATGAAGTGATCTCAGCAGACTCTTGTTGAGGACCCTAATAACTTGTATCTACATCATTAAAAGATGCAGGTTGAATGACATCAGTACAATTAATGTACTAGTATGTAATATAACTGAATAAAAATAACTGAAAAAAAGGACTTCAATAGATAAAGATGAACTCATGCTGAATGTAAAGAAATAAAGAAGTAAAATCATTTAAATCTTTAAAAAATACTTTCTCATCTCTTAACTCAACATAATAAGTGATATATAAAAATACACTTTCACTTTATTGGGAGATTCTCTAACTGACAACCATCATTATGAGCTACATGATGATACAACATCTCGCCCACACTGCCAAAATCGTCCTATACCTTGTCGGGATATCAGACACCTCAACTAAGTGGATCCACTAAGCTATGCTTAAAATCAATAAGGAATCATCTAAAAAATATGACACTTTACCCATGTTGGCATACATTGTTTATGGGAACTATGAGTTATCTGAACTCTCCCTCATATCGGTGCTCAATACTACTCCCAAAATATAACTTAGATCATTTTTTTTTAAAATAACTCTTCCTCTAGATTGAGATAATTGTTCAAACTATCCTCTTAAAAGAGGTAACTGCTCTTGAAATATCTTTTGAACTCATAACTCATTTAGAAATCTCAGTTTCTCTTTTATCAATGTAAAAACTAATACCTTTGGGAATACTTGGTCCCCTTTATACTCTTACTCAACTCATACTTGAAAATTCTTTCTCAAAACAAATCAAAATCATATTTTAATATGATCATTGATAACTCAGGAAGTCATACTGCATAAACATTGATGGTATATATAGATAACATACTGCTTAAACATTTATGGCGTTCTCGATTGTCATACTAATCATGGTTTAGAAACTCTTTTCTGAAAACTCATCTTTACTTTCTCCAAAACTCAGTTTAAGAACTCAAGTGTTGGCTTTAAAAAAAGCTTTCCAAAATTTATACCTCAATTCATAGGGTTCATGCAAAATTATGGACATGAACGACTCAACTCAAGAATGTTAATGAATAACATATAACAATTCAATAATTAAGAGTAGAATTTCAAAAACAAATAGGAACTCGAGAACTCAAAATTAACTCATCTCAAGAATACTCAAATCTAGGGGTAGAATCCTAGATTACTCTTTTACTAATTTAAAAGTAGATGTAGGGCATGAGGACGAACTAGTACAATTCTATGATAGCCTTACATACTTGGACGAACAAGGTTCTTGAAGAATCTTGAAGAAGAACTTGATTAGAAGCCTTGAAACCCTAGCTTGAAGGTAAACGATCAAGAAAAACCTTCTTGAGATTCTTGAATTAGTTTCTTGAAATCTCTATGGCCAAGAATTATTATTTTCATTCATAATTGTATGGAGGAATTTGAGTTGAGAAGAATGAAATTCTTGTAGAAAGACTTACCTTGAAGAAGAATCTTGAAAAAGATTGTAAGAATCTTGAATGGAGTCTTCTACTTTGATATTTCCTTAAGGTTTTGCCCTAGGGTTTGAGAGAGAAGAGAATGATGGATTAAAAGATGAAAATCTAATTGTTTTGAGCCTTTTATTAGTCAAGAAATTCGTGTAGGGTTTTCTTGGAGGTAAAAGACAAAAACGACCCTTTTTAATATTTTCCCATCGGCTAATTCATAACATCACTGTATCAGGTTACTAAAATTGTCATAACATTTTGCTTAGAAATTGGATTAACATGAAATTGGTGACGTTGGAAAGTAGATTTAAATATCTTTCATTTGATAGGTTATGGGCAACATAACTCTTTATATTCTAAAAGATATGATAGTTTGAAGTTGACCCAGGTAGAATCTTACATCAAAACTTAATCGATAAGGAAACTTCAAGAACACTTATCAAGAACTCATCAAGAAATTAAATTTCTCAATATTTATGGATAGATTCGCAAAAGAAACTCATGATTGTCATGTGGGTGAACAAACCCAACACTATGGAAGTTTACATACCTCAAAGGACTAGGTTCTTGGCGAAATCTTGAATTTCTTGAACAAACGCTTGAAACTTTGAACTTTTTCTCCACTTAATCTTCTCTCTAAAACCCTAAACACTTTTAGGGATGAATGAAACTGATTCTAATCATTTTAGACCCTTAATTGGGTGTAATTCACGTTTAATATAAGATGGGGTAAGGAGAAGACTAAAATACCCCACCTATTTTCGGGTAACTTTCCTTGAATGGACAGCCTGACTTCAAAAGAGAATATATCTCTCATACGAGCTAGAAATTTAGCAAACTTTTTGGCGTTGGAGAGATAATTCAAAGGCCTTTCATTTGATATCTTATGAGCCACCTATCTCCTCATGTACTGAAAGTTATGGCCATTTGAAGTTGACCCAAAACATAGAAGAACATAGGAATGACTTGAATGAATTCTCTCTAGTTCTTTTTGGATCTCAAGGTGCTTCATCTAGTGACCTTAACACCTTAAAAAATTTTAAATTCCTCCAAAAAATCTAACTCTCTGTGAAGAAGGATTGGAGTCTTAGCTCAAAATTTTCTGAGGTGTTACATATATTGACTCTTTTCCTTACAACCTAGCTTGATAAAGTGCGTTAAATTAAGGAATTGGGTTGCTTCACATCGTAAGCTTGTTGAGGTTCGAAAGAACTTGCTTGAAACATAATAGTTGATTGAAAAATGGATGTTATAGTTTCAATCCACCCTACCCATTGAGATTCATCTACTCAAAGCAATTAGTCATTACCCATTATGCGAAATTTGTATTTGATTGCACACACACTCCTATGATCCCCTCTCTACTTGTTCAAACCCTGCGTTAATTGTCTTCCTTAATAATAGGTCACTAAATCCTCTTAATATTGATAATCAAAATTTATTGATTTACATTATGTTGTGTTTTGGTTATTTCCATTCTATAAGAAGTTAGAACACTTTCATACTTCGTATTTGAATTTTTTTTTCCATACCATTCCTCGTGGGATCGACCCCAACTCATCGTTGGGTTTATACTTGTTAGCGTCCGCCTACGCTTTGAATAGTAAGTGGTGTAGTTGAGTGTTATCAATGGATTGTGTATTTATATGGAATTTATCATCTTCTCATTATTCGTGTGAACATGCCAATTTTCATTGGTTCTACACACTTTGATGGGATTTGGATTAGTGTTAATGCCGAAGGAAAATGGTTTGAGCGACTCATGTTTATGGTGAAGGAAAATGGTTTCGGTTATACCGAGGGGAAATGGTTCCGACAAATGAGATATGCCGAAAGGAAATGGTTCTGACAGATACATGGACCTTGTGAGTCTCCCATGGGTCCCGATATGTGTCTCAACGGGTGTGTATTGTTAGGATAGACATGTATCACTATATATGATATTGCACATCATTATTGTTCTTTGATCTTTATGAGTGATTTGTTATAGCCATTGTGGTTGTTTGAACATGAAAGACTGTGATGATAATTTTTATTTATTGAAGTGCATGTGGCGATGTAATCATATGTTCTACGTGGTACATGAATTGTGAATTGTTAGGTTGGGTTGGTATGCTAGTTCTGCAGGTTGTAGTATGTGGAGGTTTGGATGGAGTGTTTGGAGTACATGTGTTCTGTATTACTTTACTTAGGGTTAGTAAGGATGCTTACTGAGTACAGTTGTTGTTTGCTACTTACTCCCTTGATTTCTACACTTGAGTAGGTTACGAGCCCTGATCATCTTCATCACCCCCTTATCATCTTTGTTTGAGGCTTGCTTTTGGAGTTCGTGAGGTAGCTTCTTGTCATCTCGGCAGATATCACTTACTCTTTCGTTATGTCGTTGTTATGATCTATATACAAAGACATTTACACTTGTATTTCTTTTGAATCTATTGTAATAATTAAAGGCTCGAAAACGTGACACTAGGTTTTGGGGCATTTGAGTTATATTACGATTTCCACATGTTTATTTTGTGTTTAGTTCCTTATTTTGTTCTTACTTTCGTATTTATCTTATAGAGGTTTGTTTACGTTGACCTGTCTTTGTGGGATAAGACATGTCATCACGCCCAATTTTTGGATTGTGACATTTATCCACATGGTAATTAATTTTTAGAATAAACTAATATTTTCTTCTTAAAGTGTCTTTTTAATAACTGATTAAATTGACCTTTACATGAATAGGTATGTTTTGCCGGCATGTGTCAAGAAACAATTTGCTTATGTCCAGTACTAATGGGATTGGAACAATTACTTTCATTGTTCACAAGCTGATTTTCCTGTATTTAACAACTAATAAAAGAGGAGTCAACGTCTTTTTAATATATCGGTGCAGTATTTATTGAAAAGTGCTTTATTCCATGTTTTCATTTCATGGAGAAAGCAGAAAAGAAGTTTTGTGGTTTTGTTATCACAAATGTCTCCATAATAATATATGGATCACTAATCTCAATCATAGAAAGACTATGTTTTTAATATAACACTTCTTGTTTGTAGTTGTTTTCAACTTCCTTTGATAGGCTTGTTGTTCATACATGTAAATGTACTAATATCAATTTACACTATGGTAATTTGATGACATAAAGCATTCATCATGGACATATTTAAATTCTAAAATCAAAGATACAAGGTGGTCAGTATATTAGACACTCATGTTGACGACTCCTCCATTAGTCATCTCAACAATTAACTAATCAAGCAGTCAAGAATTCAAATGTTGTTGTCATTGAGGAAGAAGTTCTGCCGGTTTCTGTCGTAATTTTGAAAGCGGTTGTGCTTTTTGTTACAATCCACCAGAGCATCAGAATCCTTCATAAGAAAAGGAACAAGTCAAACTGAAGGCACTATCAAAGGATAAGGTAAAAAAGATGGTTTATGTTAGTTTGTTGTAATCATTATATTTGTTCACTTCCCTAACATGTAAGCATAATTATAGGTGCAATTGCAAGGGGTTCATATTGGACGCATAATAGATTTAACTGTAAAAACAAGCATAACTGCTTTACAAATTTTCAGCAGCAACAAGCACAAACGTTTCACCAATTACAATAGCTACAGACACAACCGCTTCTCCAAATACAATAGCTACAAGCAGAACTGCTTCACCAATTATAGCAGCAACAACCACAACCGTTGTAATTAGCAAAGCAATTGTGCTTTCTTCTCCTGTAATTAGGGAAGAGGTTGTGTTTGCTGGTATTCAGGGAAGCGATCGTGGTTGGTGTTGTTGTTTGGTGAAGCAGTTGTCCTTGAGGCATACCTAATACATAAACATAAGGTTAATTGAGCGTCTCTACATAAGCATCAACTGATTTTTTGTTTTTCTCTTTAGAAATCTAGAGTAGTAATTTGATTCTTGAAATCCAAACACTGACACAGATATTGGGATACAGTATGCATTTACCAAGATTGGTTCAAAAACCATCTTAAAATAGGTTATAAATTTGAGTAATTTTTTTGTAGGACATAAAAAAATCTATAAGTACGATCTTCAAATTGGAAGACATGTATAGAGAGGGAAATAGAGAATGCAATTTAGTGGTGAAAATTTAAGGAACTAAAGAAGGAATTTTATAGTTGGGAGAGTTGTTTTTACAAGATAATATTTGGAAATCTTGCAAATAACATTCCATATGTATTGATTTGCATTAGATTTCATCATAAGTCAACACTAAACCAAGTTTATCAAATCTTAAAAACCCACCAAAATCATAATCTTAGTAAGAAGATCATCATCATAAAATAGGTAAATAAATTATTATTATTATTATTATTATTATTATTATTATTATTATTATTATTATTATTATCATTATCATTATCATTATCATTATCATTATCATTATCATTATCATTATCATTATCATTATAATTATCATTTTTATGATTATTATTATTATTATTATTATTATTATTATTATTATTATTATTATTATTATTATTATTATTATTATTATTATCATTATCATTATCATTATCATTATCATTATCATTATCATTATCATTATCATTATCATTATCAATATCATTATCATTATCATTATCATTATCATTATTATTTTTATTATTATTATTATTATTATTATTATTATTATTATTATTATTATTATATAAAAAAAATGAATTTGATCATAAGTTGATATCAAACCAAATCTATCAATCTTAAAAATCCAACAAAATCATAATCTTAGTAAGAAGGTCATTATCATAAAATAGGTAAATAATTTATTAGTACTATTTAAATTTTTGGCCTGTCAAAGTTTAAATACCTTAAAGTGGATTTTTTATTTCAAGGATTTTTATTGTTGGTTTGAGTTGTTTTTTACAAGATAATATTTGTAAGTATATAATAAATAGCATTCTATATGTATTGATTTACATTGGATTTTGTCATAAGTCAATATTAAACAAAATCTTAAAAAACCCGTTGGTTTGAGTTGTTTTTACAAGATAATATTTATAAATCTTACAAATAACATTCTATATGTATTGATTTACATTGGATTTGATCATAAGTTAATATTAAATCATATCTATCAAATCTTAAAAACTCACCAAAATCATAATCTTGGTAAGAAGATCATTATCATAAAATTGGTAAATAATTTATTATTATTACTTGAATTTTTGGCCAGTCAAAGTTTAAATACCTTAAAGTGATTTTCTTGTCTCAATAATTTTTATTGTTGGTTTGAGTTGTTTTACAATATAATATTTTGAAATCTTATAAATAACATTATGTATGTATTGATTTACATTGGATTTGATCATAAGTTAATATTAAATCATATCTATCAAATCTTAAAAACTCACCAAAATCATAATCTTGGTAAGAAGATCATTATCATAAAATTGGTAAATAATTTATTATTATTACTTGAATTTTTGGCCAGTCAAAGTTTAAATACCTTAAAGTGATTTTCTTGTCTCAATAATTTTTATTGTTGGTTTGAGTTGTTTTACAATATAATATTTTGAAATCTTATAAATAACATTATGTATGTATTGATTTACATTGTATTTGATTATAAGTCAATATTAAACCAAATCTATCAAATTTTAAAAATCCACCAAAATCATTATCTTAGTAAGAATATCATTATCATAAAATAAGTAAATAATTTATTATTATTTAAATTTTTTACTAGTCAATGTTTAAATTCCTTAAAGTGATTTTCTTGTCGTGACTGGCTCCCACACTAACAACCTGGTGGGCAAACCAAAGTCTAATCCATAAGTTCTAGATTATTTTTTAGGATTTTTAGTGTTGACATACACCTTTTCTCCTATAAATAGGAGTGTCTTTTCACTCATCAAGGACACAACACATTGGAACTATTTATCATAATATTTATATCTAAACTATTGATTGAAAGTTCTTTGAACCTTTGTGGCTTGTGCATTGAAAAGTTATCTTTCAACATTTATCAGTTTCGTAGTTCATAGTATAAGGTAATATTTTATGATATATTTGATTTCTTTATGGTATTGATCTTTATAAAGCGATTAGTTTCTACATATTAATTGTTGTCATAAATTACTCATAAAGGGTCAAGATCCAATTCTATTATTTGATTTTTTTCTCAAGTAATATCGCATTCTTGGAAGCTCTTGGATTGTTCCTTCGACTTTCTCACATCTTTATTTTTAGTTTTCTGAGTTTTTTTCTATTTTTCTTTCATATTTAAAATACACAATTTTATGGTTCGGATGTCTGTAACCTGACTGTATAATTATATAATAAAATTAAGACAAAATTATAATTATATATAACCTCACTGTTATAATTATATAACCTTGTTGTGACCATCTTATTGTTTTATCATGATTGTATTATATACTAGTTCCTAGGAACGTGCGTTGCACATTTGTCCCATACAATTATTATAAAGTTGAATTATTATATAGAAAATGTTGAAACTAAAAATATTAGTTTTACCAATTTATATTTTATTAATTAAATAAAATTCCTAATAATCGAATAATACATTGAGCATCAAGCAAGAAATATGGAAAACTAATTAAGATACTATAGCCTCTAATAATATGAATATATCTATATGACTTATCCTCAATAATCTCTCATTACGCTCTCATATCAGTAAGTACACATATATGTTGCTTCTTAAAGAAATCATATCAATAAGGAAAGGATAAAAGAAAGAAAATATTATAAAAGTACATTTAAAAACGATATAAAAGTCATAAATTAGTAATTTCAGCACTAATAAAGATAGGCTTATAACATTCATAATTTCATAGAAGATTAAATTAAAGAAGTATAAATCGGTAAAGAATACAAAAATATTAAACATATAAGAACAAATACAACATTCATATCCTTCTTAAGACTTTAATTATAACAATATATATATAGTAAAAAAAATACATAAGGAGTAGAGTTCTTGATGATACCTTCTCCAGTAACCAAATAAAATTCAAAAACCTTAATAATGATCCAAGTGCTTCACTACTTTAATTGTACAGAAAATGAATAACCTTTGGTAGGGATTCTTCTCATGAAATAAAAATTATTTTTATAGATAAAAGAAGAGGAATATCAAAGACACCCTAAAATTTTAAATTAAATATTTGAAAGTTATGAATATGAAAAACATGAGAGTTATGAATATTAAGAGTACCAATTGAATAGGTAATTATTAGATATGAATTATGAAGGTGAATATTTAAAGCAAAAGAAGAAGAAGAAAAATAATAAATAAGTAAATAAAATACAAAATGCACATAAATTTTCATAAAGTCAAATACTACTACATTAATTAAGTTATTTAAATCATTTTAGAGAAGGGGAAAAGGTTTAGTTAGAGTATCAGATACAAGTTTTCACGTACTAAATAAATGCACTTACTTTTATGGATATTTTAATCTTTTTATTTTTTTTATTTTACACATTTTCACTTGTAGTATTTATCATCATAATACTAATATAGTAATATGATTATTATTTAATATTTAATTAGTTAAATATTTTATAATATTTTGAATTAACATAGGGGTAATTAAATGATGATTCAACTTTAGACTTATTCTTTATATATATATATATATAAAATGAATGGTACATAGCATATAAATTTTAAAACAATTGAAAATCCAAAAAGAGCAAGAAAAAGTTAAATGATTCTCTTCACCACATAGATATGTCCGTCACTTGGACTTCCTGAATACTATTAGTTTACAGTTTATATTTATTATCTTTACAAATCTAAAATACTAAAAAGAAATTCTAAAGGTTGACTAATTGTGGAATATGAAAGCAATTCCACCACATTGAATTGAATGAACTAATGAGTGAGAATGTATCTGTTTTCTTGTTTCATTTTAATGAAATATATTATTAATAGATAGGTAAATTTACTTTTTAATACCAATAATTAAAGGATTAGTGTTTAATTAAATACTTAAATGAATATTCAACCTATAAAGGATAATTTGATAATTCAACTTTTAACTTTTTTTGTACTCACTTTTAGTATATATATATATTCCATACGGTTAATGTGACAATAACATGAAAAGAAATTTAGCTTATCAATTAAAAATTAAAAATTAAAATGACATAGAAAAAGAGAAGTAAACACAAGAATGAGGAAAACATGACAAAATAAGAGTATAATAATTGTTCCACAAAAATCCAGATATTTATAAACAATTGAAAAAAAAAAGCCATCTAAAATGGTAAAGATAAAACTATGATACAAAATATCTTTCTAATTAGGATCAAGACAAATATTAATATTTCAAAACAAAAAAAAAAGTACATGAAAATTGACTAATGATTCACATTAACAGGAGTCAATTGGTAAAGAAAAATTACTTTTCCATTATATATATATATAGCTAAAGATTTATAGGATAAGATGAAAAGGTGAGTTAGTGATCTTAGACATGGGGAGAGGAAAGACTGACTGTTTTTACTAATAATTTAATACATTTAATTACACTAATTATAGATAAAGGATAACAAATTTAATTCATTTAACCACACTAATTATAGAAAAAGAATAAAGAATAAAGGATAAACGCTTTAATTATCTTTTTTTTTATATATAAAAACACTTTATCTAATTAACAAATTTAATCCACTTAAACATAACCTTTCTTAAAAGACTTAGATAAAAACGTTTTTATTAAAAAAAAAAAAAGTAATTCCTAGCAACTTTCTATGAAATAATTTCTAACAATTTTCTATGAAATATTTTTTTCTTTCAAAGTTTGACTTTACATCTTCTTATTTTTAGTATTTAGTAAAATACAATATAATTATTACTTAGTATTTAAATAATTAGATATTTAATGAGATTTTAATTTAGTGTGAGGGTAATATGGTAATTCAACTTTGCATATTGGAGCTTCTCACTTATAATAATATATGATAATTGTAATAGTGAGGTTAGGAAGATCTAAATACAGAATAGAATATCTAGAAGTATGAAAGAAAAATAAAAAAGAACTGGAAAACTAGAAATAAAGATATGAATTCAAAGGAACAATTTAAGAATTTCCAAGAATGTGATGTTTAAATCTTTGACAAAATTCAAGTAACAATGTATAGATTTATGAAAAGAAATCAAATATTGTTACTTGATAAAACTAATTAAAATGATAAGTTGGGATCTTGACCGTTTTATGAGTAATTTAAGATAACAATTAGTATGTAGAAACTATCTGCCTTCTAAAGAATATCAAAACAAAATTAAAGATATCATTAAAAAAAATTGTGCCTTGACCTATGAGACTAGTAAATATTGAAATATAAAATAAGATCTGAAAGTACAAGTTACAATGGTTCAAAGAACTCTCACTATTATTATCAATAATTTAAATGTAACATTTCCTTAATGAATAAAAATCCCTCCTATCTATAGAATAAAAAAAGTGGTTGATCTAGAACATAGGAAAATAAAACCTAGTCTCCAAGGTAGAAACTAAAGCCCTACTATTTGTGGCTGAAATAAGGATTTTCGGGCTCTTTTGGTTGTGGTTTTTGACTCCTATTAGAGCTTGCTTGGACTATTGGTTTCAACTCCACTTAAAGTCTGAAATTGGCCTCATTTTGGACACCACTCTAGATCTTTTAACGGTGAATTTTTTACCCTAATATTCCTCCTTGGACAGTAATTAACTTGGTCCACTAAATAGTTGTATCATTTGGACAATTCATCTCCCTTGGACTTGAGCTCTACCTCACCAATAAGACATCTTTCGATATGTGATTGAAGTCCGTTGAGCTTATCATTGAAATCCTTTGTTTGATATCTTGTGAAGGGCCTTCTTGGTACTTCTCTAAAAAATCATCATTGTCCTTCTATCGAGTATAGTTTCCATGGATCCTAAAATTTCTTACTTTTAGGAATTTCATATGAGATTGGACTTCTATGTAACTGTAAATTATTATAAGTTCTAATAGATTTTTTTTAATGTAATGATAGTACATCAAATTAAATTTACTGCTAATTAATTACTAATAACTTTTTTGAAACCAAAGCATTAACTAGCAAGTAATAGATAATTTATTATATATTATTAAAAGGCGAAATGGTCTGATCAACCTTTATACTTGTATGAGTTTGTATTGTAAATTCTTCTACTTAACCCTTTGTCAACTAAAATTTTAAACTCAATTAAAATAAGATTTTTAAACCCATTCTGAGCATTAATCAAGCTTATGTGATATTTGTTTTTGCTGACTCAATATAGTGTGTGGTGTCACACTTCTAAAGGCGAGTGGAAGCCATGAATTTGCTTTGGAAAAACTAATATTAAAAAGAAACGAGAAAAAGGGTAACGTCCCAACCCCTCCCTTTTCTTCCACTACATCTTTGCCCTATTTTGTCCATTGAATCTGGTGTTCTGGTGTGTTTTGGCATTGTCAATAAAGATTTCTGATGTTGAAAGAGCATTGGTTGTCGATGGTGACCGCTTCTGGTGGTAGTTTTTGCTCCAGTGGCCATAGGTCTTCCATGGTAGTCGTATGATGGTTTGGGTGATTGACGTTGAAGAGAATTTTTTTAAAAGGATGAATTTGGCAACCACATCCTTCAAGTCACACAAACTTTCTTGGTTTCTCTTGATCTCAAGTCACAGAAACATTGAGATCTGCTTTTGACCATCTTCTTCTTTGACGAGGAAGACCCCAAAAAAGCAAAGCCAACTTTGTGTGAAGAAAATAGTGAGTTATCAAAGAATTAGCCTTTTTTTTGTGTGAAGAAATATGAAGAGAAAAAAGAATAAGAGGAATGGAAATGGTGTCACGAGTGATGGTGGGTTGGGGAAGGTAGAGGAAAGGTGAGAGAAACTTCAATTTTATTTTATTTTCTTAAAATAGAAAATTTGTTATTTTTGCCTTTTATTTTCTATTTTTGGTTAATAATTAAAAAATAGCAATGAAGACATTATGACATGGCATATTAATATATGTGACATGTCATTTATGTAAGGAAGAGTGAGCCACACATATGGTTGGAGGGCTTTATATCATGTCATTAGCCGGAACCATTTCCTTCGTCTTAAGATCACATGTCTCATCACAGTGCACAATAACATCAATGAAAATAATCAAGTTCACACTATAAGGAAAAGACAACAATTCAAGTGATTCAAGTTCACATTAATGCAATCAAAGCATTTCATCAATCAACCAAATAGGGTTTACAACAAGAGAATTCACAAAGCATTTTGATCAACACGTTCCCTTTTCATTAATAGTCTTTTTATTCATTGGATTAATAAAGTGGAACAATGAACCTATCACCTCATTCTCATTACTCCCCACAAAATGAAGGTAAATACATGATTTTACTAGATTTACAAGGCTTATGAGATCACTTGCCTTAATTCAATCAAAGTCAATTCAAGACTTGAGTCTTCCCCTTCTGAACAATATCCAAAGCCTCACAATCTAGTTCAATCAAGTAATCACAACAAGATTATGGAAATAACAACTCTCAATTCATACATATTTGAAAAATGGATCAATCAACTCAAAAACTTAATTCCAAAAATGAGGTTTGAATATTAAAATCTTTACTTGAAAATGTTACCCAAGACATTTGAAAGTCATTGGTGAAAACAGTTTCGAAAAAGGAATCAAAATCAGTTCACAATCACCATTTTTCTTTGAAACTCAAGTTCTTGAAAAATCTTGTCATTTGTCAATCAAAATCTCATGTTTTGATGTTAAAATCCATAAATAACTAATGGAAAATGAAGTTTTAGGGTTACAAAGGCTTTCCCAAATAATTTAGCATAAGAAATATCTCCAAAATTGTCTCCAAGGATTTTACAAAAATCAAAATGGGGGAAAATGAGTAAAAACCCCAAAAATAGCAAGAAAAAAATGGTCTCAGATGTTGCAAAAGCGACCTCCGATTCGCAAAAGTGAAACCCAGAAAAAATTGAGGATCTCACATTCAAGAACTAGGGTTCACTATCGGGACTAGGGCCTCGCTTCTCCAATCCTTGCGATCGCGATCTAGTCTTCGTGAAAGCATAAGACACCATCATCAAAAGATCATCCAATACTCAAAACATCAAACAGGCCATCAGGATTCATTCGAAACTTCATGCACACAAACCATGTTTGTAATTTGACTAAACTCGACATTCCAGACTCAATGGAACCATCGAAATACGAATATGAGGTTTCTTTGACCTGAAACTCGTAAAAGTCATATGAAACTAATCATCTCGTCTAAAAGGCCAAATCAAGCTCAGGACCTCTCAAAATTTAACCAAGACCTCGATTAGGCCTAAAATCATCCGCCGAGACCAACAGAACTCTAGGAATTTTGATCCCAGCATTCGAACCCTAGATATTGACGAAAGTCAACCAAAAGGCTAATATTTCATAATTTTCAAACTTAGAACCTCAAATCCTCAAAAGACTCCGAATATGAAACTAGCAACTCTCTTAGACCAATTTTCCCATTTTGAGACTGATGGAATCGATGCAATTCCATTCTGACACTCGAAACTCTAAAGACACTAAAAGCCACTATTTAACAATTTTAGTCTTTCAAAACCCAAAAACTTTCAAAATTTACAACTTTCACTCAAAGTACAAAACCAACTTTCAAAACTTAATCAGAGATGACTTGGGGTCAATATCTGGAGGGGTAAAATGGTAATTTATGAAAATTTCTAAATATGACCTTCTGGGTCATTATAACTTGTCACTTATTTCTAAAATAGATTTTCATTTTTACTCCCTCCGTTCACTTTTACTTGTCACCTATTCCTAAAATAGATTTTCATTAATACTTGTCACTTTTGACATATAAAGAAAAAAAATTTATTTATTTTTCATGTTTTACCCTTATTATTAAATATTATTTTCCATATCTTTTTTCAAGACCGAATACTAAGCATTAATTAGTAGGGATAGTGTGGTAAAATACCAATATCAATAATTATTTTCTTAATTAATGTGCCAAGTCAAACAGTGACTAGTAAAAATGAACGGAGGAAGTACTTATAAGTTTTGACATATCAAGAAAAGATAAATATTTTTTCCATGCATTAGCCTTAACATTAAATACTATACTCCAAATTAGTTTCCCAGAGTTGATATTAAACAACAATTAATTGGGATGGTGTGGTAAAATACTTATAATAATGATTTTTTAATGGGTTTTCCAAGTCAAATAGTAACAAGTAAAAATGAAATGAGGGAGTACAATTTATTTGAAACTCTTTCAATTCTACACATGTTAGAGATCAATGAACTTGACTTGGTAACTTTTAGATTACTACATTAAAAGCACGAAAATGAAGCAAGTAAAACTATCTAGCGTAGATATCGACTCCTAATGAATACTCGGAACATACGAAATAATTTTTCCATGTAACAATTTACATTATTGGTTGAAATTACAAATCTATTGCAACTTGTAATGTCCTTTCTTTCATGTATAGTTTTAGTAGTTATTGCACATCCATGTATTTCAATTGTCAACCTTTTCTTATTCTTTCTCTATTTGAGATAAAACCATAGCTATTCTCTTCTCATCTATATTTTGATGAACCTTATATAACTCAAAATTTATAAATCAAAATTTATGAGCTTCAATATCATCCCCCTCGATGTGCTTCGGACCATTTTTCTTGTTAAAGCCTTAGTTTATGAATCTGTAAGATTATCACAAGCTTCAACACAATTAATATTAATGGTATATCAGTGATCAATATGGTCTCACAATATTTTTTTTCTCCTCATAGTCTGAATTTTCCATTTTTAATAATAGTTTTGTACTCTACAATTATATTGGTGCTATCATAATTAATCAAAAAATAGAAAAATAAATTTCTCAAAATAAAGTGCTTGATATAGTAAAATCAATTAACTTTTTCAGTAGTTGAAGCTCAATTTTTTTACTTGAACCTCCATAGTAAAGTTTGAAAATAATTTAATTTTGCTTGTCTTATTTCCAACAAATCGCATCAAGTTTTTTCATCTAGTTTTCTTGTACTTGCTAAGTATTTTTTCTACGAACACAATATGAAGTTAATTTATTAGTCACATATCTCACATTTCTTTATTATGCTAGCAAACTCCCTTTTTTTTTGTCACACCATTTTCACACAATTGAATCAAAAAGAGTTGCAAGACTCACAAAATCAACAAAAGTATATTTCACAAATTTTTCAAACATAATATGACTTGACAGGAAAAATGTTATCACATATTTTCTGATTTTTTTGGTCATGAACCAAAAGCTGAGGTCATGATGACACACACCCCGAGAATTCCAAAATGGTGTGTAAGACAAAAGTAATACACATACGAGACTCCCAAAGGGAAGTCAAGCACGATCGATAAGAAACAACAAGGAAAATCCCAAAATCTGATAACATAAGTATAAAGAGCGTCTAATACTTTCTAGATTATAAAATACATCTCATGCTTTTAAAAAGAAATTAAAGACTATAAATGATAGAAGGAGTCTAATGGCGATTTGGAAAGTAGGATCTCACCACAACCCCAAAATGAAGAATTGCTAGATCCGATCAGCCGTTATGAAGATCACCATGATTAGGATCTAAATCAAAAGGATAACAGAAGTAGGGGGTAAGTACAATCTACATGTACTCAGTAGGTTAGACCGACTGAGTATAAGCAATTAAATAGACTTATGAAATAAACTAAGAAACACTTACACCTGCACGCATAAAACTCCCATTCCGGCATCGGTACTGCCAATTTATATAATAACGGTGCAAATAAAAAAAGCACAAGAGTGTACAGATTATATTCAAATCAACATATAAGCAAATTACACAGCACAATAAAACTGGTTAATTTGATGCCATGAGATGATGAAATGATGGAATGATGTGGTTGAACAAAGGTCATTGCACAACCTGTCGTATACACCTTGCCGAGCTTTAGCTTCTAGAAAAGGACCCATGGGGGACTCACAGTCCATATACCAATTTCATAATCTCAATATCTCATCATTTTGCAACCTAGCTCATGGTCAGAAAAATAAGAAAGGTGTCACGACCCGATTTATCAAGTCATGATGGCACCTACTATAACCCACCAGCAGGTAAGCCAACCCGTAACCCGGAACAACAAGTAATGGGTCTGAGGGTAGAAATTAAACAAGAGTAGGCAAATAACAATATAAACAGGCGGAAGCAAACCAAAAACATATATACAAATAAAGATCCCTCCCAGAACCTGGAAGTCACTAGTACAGAGCTACTACAAAATGAGTACAAGTCCTAAAACCGGACAACAGAGACTGGACTGTCTCGAAAGGAAAAAGACAAGTCTATATATACAGATGGAGACTGAAATAGTACAAAACGCCGTGTGCTCACCCCCGTCTCCGGATAAGTCTACTCCAAGCTAGATCAACGCTGGCTACTAGTGCTCGGACCTGCATCACAAAATAGATGCAGAGCGTAGCATGAGTACCAAAACAACCGGTACCCAGTAGGCATCATAGGCCGACTGAGCAAGATAAGCAAAAGTAAACTGAAATGCAAATAAAGGGTCACATCAAGTGCAAAGAGTAGTAAATGGTGGTATGTACACGAACGTACAGGCAACAAAGACAAGCAATCTAACAAACTCCGCCGGGCTCCCATAAACCCGACGGGTACGCTCGTGCACAATAAAAGAAACCACCTGCACGGACCCCCATAAGCCCGGCAGATGCACTGGCAGTTGAAGTAAAATAAATGGAGCTAGAAGGTCTATCACAATATTACCAAAATCCGAACTTTTAACTGAACCATTCCCAATCATATTCCAGGATTTCATTACGTCCCGGATTTTAGTCAGAATCTCTCCAACCTCCAAAACCTCAACCTACAGATGAGAGTAATCAAGACTAAACTGAAGCTTTAGTGAGGAATTGGGAATACACCACGTGCAAGCTGGACCACGGACTCGAACCGGGTACTATAGCTAATGAGTCAACCTATATGGGCTGGCAACACTAGTCTAAGCCTAGACTAAGGCCACACATACTTCAATTCAATATTATCATATACACCACAAGATATGGATATTCAATAATATCAAGAGACATGCTGTCATAATCAAACACTTTCCCGAAATAAGGTCTAAGGCAGAAATTATAGAAATTTAGCATGCTCGACACCCGAACCCCTCCATACTCAAGCAAATCAATAAACAAATGCCTAAACATGCTCAATCTCACGAGAGAAAACCATAGCCTACCTGAAAGCCGATCACGCGTGCTCCAACTCACGGTACTGGATCTTTTCCTCTCCGAACGGTCTCCAAATGCTTCCCCACTAACAAAAGGTTAATCACCTCGTCATTACGAATATATTGACACTAAAATTATATTTTTCGGAGACGGACCCAAAATCGGGTCTAAAACGGAATTGCGGGGCCCACAATTAGAATCTCGAAATCGAATCCGTGGAAACGTCCCAAATACCTTACTAAACTAATACCCCAAAATTATAGCACAAACAGATGCTTAAAACACCGCAAATCAGCCACAACAATTAAAAGTAGCAGCCCCTAGTTCACCAATTTCCGGAAAAACGAGGCCCTTTCAACCCAAACAGATTATACCACGACGATCCTTGCGAAAAACTCTACAAGTTAGCCTCAAGAATGACTCAAAACGGACTTACGATGATCAAGAACTCACATTTCAAAATTCAACAACAAAACCATCCGGAAATCACCCTGGCAGTGGCTAAAAATCAATTTCTTACCTCAAATGAAGCCTCCCCTCGCGTTTCTGAGACCACCGCTAGATTCCCCTCGAAATTCTCTTGAAGTTTGCCTTTTGAATCACTTAATTTGGACTAAAAATGAAGGAGCAATTTCAAGTTGAAGTTGAAGGACAAAAAATGGACGAATTTCGTCTTAAATTCTGGAAATTTCCAGATTTCACTCCTCTGCCACGTGTCGTCACGTGGCTCTGCCACGTCACCGCCGCGTCAAAATTCTACAACCCTTCAAACTTAAGTTTCGATGTTTCGGACTCGTTCGGAGTCGGAAAAATACAAACCTTATATGGAATCTGATTGGAAATGATATTTCGGACTCAACGGTGAAGGCGGAATTTCCATTTGGAGCTCGCTTCGACGAAAAGTGGGTCCCACATCCAGTATCGTTTTGAACCAGATTCCACAACTGCTATCTAAAATCTCGGGAAGTGAACAAAGGGTCGTTCTAGACCAAAATCGATCTTCCGAAGCTAACCTAGCCGTCAGAATTTTCATCTGAGCATGACTTCCAAGAAGGTTGACCAAAGTCAACTTTTCAAGTTATAAAAATCTCCAAAACAGGAAAACGGGCCTAAAACCCAGACGAACGACCAGGCGACCGAACAGTCAGTGCCAGCAAGTCATAAATGACTTGGGGTCGCTACAGGAATGCTCTATACGAGGGAAAGAATTCTTTAATTTAAAAATGACCTGGAGGGTCATTACAATATCCACTACTAAAAGAACTTTCGTCCGCGAAAGTAAGAGTCAAGAAGTACCTGAATGCTCAAATAAGTCGGGGAACTGTGCCCGCATCTCATGCTCGATCTCCCAGATAGCCTCCTCAACTGGACGATGTCTCCAACGGACCTTAACAACAGGAATGGCTCTCGAGCGCAATCTTCTCACATCTCTGGCTAAAATGGCAAATGGCTCCTCTACAAATGTCAAACGATCATCCAACTCGACTGCATCATACTGGAGCACATGAGACTCATCAGGAACATACCGCCGCAACATCGAGACATGAAAAACCGGGTGGATGGCTGAAAATGCTGGAGGTAGGGCCAACTCATAAGCAACCTCTCCAACTGTCCGGAGTATCTCAAATGGCCCAATGTACCTGGGGCTAAGCTTGCCCCGCCTCCCAAACCTCATCACGCCCTTCATGGGCGACACACGGAGGAATACCCGATCACCAACAGAGAATCTCAAAGGCCGGCGCCTCCGATCCGCATAACTCTGGTGCCTACTCTGAGCCGTCCTGAGCCTATCCTGAATCACCCTCACCTGATCCAGGGCCTCCTGAAGCAAATCTGTACCACGCGGCCTAGGCTCTGTGGACTCAAACCAACCAACTGGAGAGCGACAACGCCTACCATATAATGCCTCGAATGGGGCCATCTGAATACTAGAGTGGTAGCTGTTGTTATACGCAAACTCTGCCAAAGACAAGAACTGGTCCCACTGACCTCTAAAATCCATAACACAAGCCCGCAACATGTCCTCAAGAACCTGAATCGTGCGCTCCGACTGACCATCAGTCTGCGGGTGGAAAGCTATGCTAAGGTCAACACGGGTACCCAACTCATCCTGGAAGGTCCTCCAGAAGCTAGATGTGAACTGTGGGCCCCGATCTGAGATGATGGAAACAGGCACACCATGAAAACGAACCACCTCTCGAATGTAGATACGGGCTAACCTCTCAGCACTGTAGGAAGTATGGACAGGAATGAAGTGTGCTGACTTAGTCAACCGATCCACGATGACCCAAATGCTGTCAACACCTCTAGAAGTCCGAGGTAACCCCACAACGAAGTCCATAGTGATACGCTCCCACTTCCACTCCGAATGGGTAATCTCTGGAACTCGCCACCAGGCCTCAAATGCTCGGCCTTTACCTGCTGGCAGCACAAGCAACGGGAAACAAAGTCAGCAATATCTCTCCTCATGCCACTCCACCAGTAATGCTGCCTCAGATCACGATACATCTTCGCTGTGCCCGGATGGATAGAGTATCTAGACTCATGGCCCTCAGAAAGTATCAACTGTATCAAATCCCCAACTCTCGGAACACAGATGCGGCCGGCGAATCTCAACACTCCATCAGGATCTAAGGTAGCCTGACCACCATCACCCGCTAACACTCGATCTCTAAGGGCCACCAAGGCCTCATCCTCAAACTGACAACCACGGATCCTGTCAAGCAAGGAAGACTGAACTCCCATATGGGCCAAGACACGTCTAGAATCTGAGATATCCAACAGAATCATGCTATTGGCTAAGAACTGAATGTCCATAGCCAAGGGTCGCTCCTCAACAGATAAGAAGGATAGACTACCCATACTCACTGCCTTTCGGCTCAAGGCGTCCGCTACCACATTCGCCTTGCCCGGATGATAGAGAATATATAGGTCATAGTCCTTCAGGAGCTCAATCCAACGACGCTGCCTCGAATTTAGGTCCCTCTGGCTCATGATGTACTGAAGACTCCTGTGATCGGTATAGATCTCACATCGAACTCCATACAAGTAGTGCCTCCAAATCTTAAGTGCGAAAACTACCGCCGCCAACTCTAAGTCATGGGTGGGGTAGTTGCGCTCATGAATCTTAAGCTGCCTCGACGCATAAGCAATAACCCGGCCCTGCTGCATCAATACACAACCCAAACCAACGCCGGATGCGTCACAATATACCGTGAAGCCCTCGCCCTCAACTGGAAGAGTCAATATAGGAGCGGTGGTCAATAACTCCTTGAGCCTCAAAAAGCTCGCCTCACACTCCTCTGACCAAACAAAGGGAACATCCTGGCGAGTCAACCGAGTCAAAGGCGCTGCTATAGTAGAAAATCCCTCAACAAAACGCCTATAGTAGCCTGCCAATCCGACGAAACTACGAATCTCAGTCACAGAGGTGGGCCTGTGCCAATCACGAATAGCCTCAATCTTCGCCGGATCAACCCTAATACCCTCCTTGGACACCACGTGCCCCAAGAAGGCTACAGACTCAAGCCAAAACTCGCACTTTGAGAACTTGGCATAAAGCCGCTGATCTCTCAAAGTCTGGAGCACTATCCTCAAATGTTGCTCATGCTCACTCCGGCTCCGCGAGTATACCAGTATGTCATCAATGAAGACAATGACAAATAAATCAAGGTATGGCCTGAACACACGTGTCATCAAGTCCATGAAGGCGGCAGGGGCATTAGTCAACCCAAACGACATCACCAAGAACTCATAATGACCATAACGAGTCCTAAATGCGGTCTTAGGGACGTCCGCTGCCCTAATCCTCAACTGGTGGTAGCCGAATCTTAAATCAATCTTAGAAAATACCACGGCACCCTAAAGCTGATCAAACAAATCATCAATACGAGGCATGGGGTAACGGTTCTTCACCGTCACCTTGTTCAGCTGCCTGTAGTCAATACACAATCGCATAGTACCGTCCTTCTTCTTCACGAAGAGGACTGGGGCACCCCAAGGTGATACACTAGGCCGAATGAATCCCTTACCCAAGAGATCCTGAAGCTGAACACTGAGCTCCTTGAGCTCTGCAGGAGCCATCCGATATGGCGGAATAGAAATAGGGCGAGTACCTGGCTCAAGCTCAATCGGAAAATCAACATCACGCTCTGGGGGTAGGCCAGGTAGATCAGTAGGAAACACATCTATGAAGTCACGAACAACAGGAACTGACTCAACCGGAGGAACCTCCCTACTCACATCACGTACATAGGCCAAATATGATAAGCATCCGCTAGCCACTAGCCTCCTAGCACGAATAAAAGAGATAACCCCAACTGGTGTGCTACCACGAGATCCCTGCCACACCACCGGAGGAATACCGGGAATAGCTAAGGTAACAGTCTTAGAAAAGCAATCTAAAACAGCGCGATAAGGGGATAACCAATCCATGCCCAGAATCACATCAAAATCAACCATGTCAAGCAATATAAGGTCAGCCCTGGGTGTCACGCCCCTGGATAGTAACTAAGCAAGATCGAAATACCTGATCCACTACTAAAGACTCACCCACGGGGGTCGACACACGCAACGGCGCTACCAGAGGCTCAGACATCAAACTCAATCGAGAGGCATAGTAGACAGAAACATACGAAAAAGTAGATCCTGGATCAAATAAAGCCAAGGCGGGCTGCTGGCATAATAACACTGTACCTGTGATCACATCGTCCGAGGACTCCGCATCTGCTCTAGCTGGAGCTGCATAAAAGTGGGCCTGGACTCCCCTACCCTGTGCATCGGCTCTGCCCCCTAATCTGCCTCCTCGGGGACCACCCCGTATACCCTGGTGACCACCCCTACGGTCCTGTCCCTGGCCTCTACCTCTAGCTGGAGGTGCTGGCGCATGCCTAACTGCCTGTGGAGCGGGTAAGGCTAACCTGCGATGGGGACACTCGCGGGCCCAATGATCTAAATCCCCACACTCATAACACCCCTGGGACTGTCGACTGAGAGTGGAGGTCGGCTACCCCGGCCAGAAGAACCCATCTGTGAACTATCTCGGCCCCGACTAGGACCGGCACTAAAACCAATATGGCGGTGCTGATCACCCTCTGATGCCTGGAGAGCAGCCTGGAAGGGGCTACTAGACTGACCCGACTGAAACCTCTGCTGGGATCTATCATAAGACTCTCGGGGTCTGAAACGGCGCCTATCATAGCTATCCTCCTGTCTAGCTCTCTTGCCGCTGCCCCCTTGGGCCTCGCGACGGAGCTGCTCGATAGTGCGGGCATGGTCCACTACATCCAGAAATGAGCGGCCCGCTGAGACTAAAGACTGAGTCTCAATCCGCAACTGTAGTCTCAAACCCCGAACAAAACAACGAACCCTCTCCTCCTCAGTAGGTAATATCATGGCGGCATGCCTGGAGAGCTCGTGGAACCGGGCCTCATACTCTGATACTGTCATGGAGCCCTGCTCTAACCGAGCAAACTGATCTCTGAGCTGATCTCTGATGCTCCTGGGAATAAATCGGGCCAAGAAGGCCTCTGAAAACTCAGTCCATGTGACCGGTGGAGACCAGCTGGCCTGGTCTCTAAGTATGTACGCCACCACTGCCTGGCGGGACCGTCTAACTGGTAAGCGGTGAAGTCTGCTCCCCTCGACTCCACTAAACCCAAAGTCTGTAGCCGCTCGCGGCAAGTAACTAGAAACTCGTGGGCATCCTCCCCCACTGCCCCAGAAAACCTCGGCGGTGATAGTCTAAGGAACACCCCGAGCATCTTCTGCTCCCGTAGTGGCATGACCCCTCCAAATCGTCAGGCTGAACAACCGGTGCCGCTAGCTGCTGAACAACCGGTACCGCTGGTGTAGGCTGGCCCTGCGGTACTGGAACGGCTGGAGCTGGGGCCTGCTGCATACCCCCAATGGCAGCTAGTATCTGTACGAGCATCGCCTGTATATCTGGAGCTGCCACAGGCTCGGGCGGTGGCTGGGCTGGTCCCGGGCCCATCGGCTGCTGCTGTGCTGGAGCTGCTGGTGGCTCTATCACCGGCTCCGGAGTTTGCTCTCGTCCTGGGCTGGTGCTGTAGCTCTGGCACGACCTCGAGGTCGGCCTCTACCCCTAGCTGGGGCCCTACCACGCGTGCGAGCCATCCCTATAAAAGAGTGGTACAAGTAAAATTTCAGAAACCGATAAGACATGCAATGCACGACAGTGATACAAAAGCGACACGTTCCTAAAGACATCATGTAGCCTCCCGAAGATAAGTAACGGACGTCTCCGTACCGATCTGCAGGACTCTACTAGACGTTAGCTCTGTACAAGTGAGACCGACGAACCTGTGCTCTGATACCAATTTGTCACGACCCGATTTATCAAGTCATGATGGCACCTACTATAACCACCAGCAGGTAAGCCAACCCGTAACCCGGAACAACAAGTAATGGGTCTGAGGGTAGAAATTAAACAAGAGTAGGCAAATAACAATATAAACAGGCGAAGCAAACCAAAAACATATATACAAATAAAGATCCCTCCCAGAACCTGGAAGTCACTAGTACAGAGCTACTACAAAATGAGTACAAGTCCTAAAACCGGACAACAGAGACTGGACTGTCTCGAAAGGAAAAAGACAAGTCTATATATACAGATGGAGACTGAAATAGTACAAAACGCCGTGTGCTCACCCCCGTCTCCGGATAAGTCTACTCCAAGCTCGATCAACGCTGGCTACTAGTGCTCGGACCTGCATCACAAAATAGATGCAGAGCGTAGCATGAGTACCAAAACAACCGGTACCCAGTAGGCATCATCGGCCGACTGAGCAAGATAAGCAAAAGTAAACTGAAATGCAAATAAAGGTCACATCAAGTGCAAAGAGTAGTAAATGGGGGTATGTACACGAGCGTACAGGCAACAAAGACAAGCAATCTAACTAACTCCGCCGGGCTCCCATAAACCCGACGGGTACGCTCGTGCACAATAAAAGAAACCACCTGCACGGACCCCCATAAGCCCGGCAGATGCACTGGCAGTTGAAGTAAAATAATGGAGCTAGAAGGTCTATCACAATATTACCAATTTCCGGACTTTTAACTGAACCATTCCCAATCATATTCCAGATTCATTACGTCCCGGATTTAATCGGAATCTCTCCAACCTCCAAAACCTCAACCTACAGATGAGAGTAATCAAGACTAAACTGAAGCTTTAGTGAGGAATTGGGAATACACCACGTGCAAGCTGGACCACGGACTCGAACCGGGTACTATAGCTAATGAGTCAACCTATATGGGCTGGACCACGGACTCGAACCGGGTGCTGTAGCCAAAGGTCGGCACGGGTGGGCTGGACCGCGGACTCGAACCGGGTACTGTAGCCAAAACCAGATCACAGGTAAGCTGGACCACGGACTCTAACCGGGTACTGTAGCTAAGCCTGGACATAAGTAAGCTGGACCACGGACTCTAACCGGGTACTGTAGCTAAAACAGATCAAAGTAAGCTGGACCACGGACTCTAACCGGGTACTGTAGCTAATAGAAAAGCAGGGCATTATGGATACAAGGTCATAAGCTGAGTTACCGATTTTCAGACTCAAGTCTGCTATATCAGTCTACAAGGAGCTACCGTCCGAAACGACGTCGGAAAAGTTCTACTGTCCAACGACATCCGAAATCTCGCAAGTCTATGGCAACACTAGTCTAAGCCTAGACTAAGGCCAGCATACTTCAATTCAATATTATCATATACACCACAAGATATGGATATTCAATAATATCAAGAGACATGCTGTCATAATCAAACACTTTCCCGAAATAAGGTCTAAGGCAGGAATTATAGAAATTTAGCATGCTCGACACCCGAACCCCTCCATACTCAAGCAAATCAATAAACAATGCCTAAACATGCTCAATCTCACGAGAGAAAACCATAGCCTACCTGAAAGCCGATCACGCGTGCTCCAACTCACGGTACTGGATCTTTTCCTCTCCGAACGGTCTCCAAATGCTTCCCCACTAACAAAAGGTTAATCACCTCGTCATTACGAATATATTGACACTAAAATTATATTTTTCGGAGACGGACCCAAAATCGGGTCTAAAACGGAATTGCGGGGCCCACAATTAGAATCTTGAAATCGAATCCGTGGAAACGTCCCAAATACCTTACTAAACTAATACCCCAAAATTATAGCACAAACAGATGCTTAAAACACCGCAAATCAGCCACAACAATTAAAAGTAGCAGCCCCTAGTTCACCAATTTCCGGAAAAACGAGGCCCTTTCAACCCAAACAGATTATACCACGACGATCCTTGCGAAAAACTCTACAAGTTAGCCTCAAGAATGACTCAAAACGGACTTACGATGATCAAGAACTCACATTTCAAAATTCAACAACAAAACCATCCGAAAATCACCCTGGCAGTGGCTAAAAATCGATTTCTTACCTCAATGAAGCCTCCCCTCGCGTTTCTGAGACCACCGCTAGATTCCCCTCGAAATTCTCTTGAAGTTTGCCTTTTGAATCACTTAATTTGGACTAAAAATGAAGGAGCAATTTCAAGTTGAAGTTGAAGGACAAAAAATGGACGAATTTCGTCTTAAATTCTGGAAATTTCCAGATTTCACTCCTCTGCCACGTGTCGTCACGTGGCTCTGCCACGTCACCGCCGCGTCAAAATTCTACAACCATTCAAACTTAAGTTTCGATGTTTCGGACTCGTTCGGAGTCGGAAAAATACAAACCTTATATGGAATCTGATTGGAAATGATATTTCGGACTCAACGGTGAAGGCGGAATTTCCATTTGGAGCTCGCTTCGACGAAAAGTGGGTCCCACATCCAGTATCGTTTTGAACCAGATTCCACAACTGCTATCTAAAATCTCGGGAAGTGAACAAAGGGTCGTTCTAGACCAAAATCGATCTTCCGAAGCTAACCTAGCCGTCAGAATTTTCATCTGAGCATGACTTCCAAGAAGGTTGACCAAAGTCAACTTTTCAAGTTATAAAAATCTCCATAACAGGAAAACGGGCCTAAAACCCAGACGAACGACCAGGCGACCGAACAGTCAGTGCCAGCAAGTCATAAATGACTTGGGGTCGCTACAGGAATGCTCTATACAAGGGAAAGAATTCTTTAATTTAAAAATGACCTGGAGGGTCATTACAAAAGGCGTCACTTTTTCTTTCTCAAAAAGATAGTATTTCTCCACTTTCTCATATTTTCATGAACAGTGATATGTAGCATGAGGATGAATGCATCACAACACATAAATTACAAAGTCAACATCAGTTCATCAAGTATTTCAAATAGTATTAAGTTACCGAACTCAATAAGTTATGAAACCTATTCTCAAATGATAAGTATAACTGAGGAAGCCATTTGAAAATCAGTCTTTACCACGTAGACCGCATTTCTTCCATTTTAAGATGTTCAAAAATCAACTCAATCCCCTAACTCAGGCATCTCAATGTCAATATAAGGATAGATCAGACTGTAATGCCCCGAAATCTAGTAGACTAAACTAGAGCCAAGAGTTAGGGTTCTAGAGTGTGATGTATGGGAAATAGAGTTGTAGATGAGACTTTATGTGTTTAGAATGAGGTGTTAAATGGTTCAAAATCAAGATATGTATTAGACCTAGTAGCCTATATGACCTTTAAGAATTTTGTTGTGCATAGGAAGGGCAGCTACCAAGGCGAAAGGGCAAGCCTAAGCCAAAGGGCCAACGCTGCCTAACCTTGGCAGCTACTGCCCAAGGGTTCACGACCACCTTCACGACCAGTGGTATGGACCACGGTCCGTGAAGGGGTCCTTGGAGATGCCTTAGACACTTGGGAGGCCAGGCCAAGAGGCCAAGATACTGCCCCAAGTTTACGAGGCACTTCACAAGCCGTTGGCTTGACCACGGCCCGTCAAAGTGCCCGTGAAGGTGCCTTTGTGTTTCAGGGTGTTTTAGGATCTTGGAAAGTTGGGGGAGCTACTAGTAAAGGGACAACGGGCACCACCACGAACCATGGTGCTCTTCAAGGACCATCCAAGTGGCCGTGGTGCCTGGGACAGGGCTGCCAAGTGAGGGACATTTGGGTAAAATCATATTCGACTAAGTTTAAGTGGGGGTCGTTTTGTATGTCTTTTATTCACATATTTAGACTATTTTAAGTCCTTTTCCCCCAAGTTTAATTCACTTTACATTAGACTCAATTCAAAACCCCAAATCACTCCTCTCTCAAATATTTCTCTCTCTAAGAAAAACCTCCATTGAAGAAGAAGCTAGGGTTGAAGCGAAGGTCAAGATCAAAGGCTCTATTGCTTAATGCTTGTGCTAGGGCATTGCTTAAGGTATGTTTATCTCTTCATCTATGGGTTCTTCCACCCATATATTCCCCTATAAATCCCCAAGATTTGTGAAGAAAAACCTCAGTCTAAGCTTGGGTTACTTCCGAAGCATGGGTTTTAGATGGGTATGATCCCAAACGGTTGGGTAATACTTTTATATGATTATTTTAGTGTTGATTCATGTTATTATGAATAATTTATGTGAATTCCTTGATTTAACCTAATTTTCAAGGTATGTGGGTTTGGGTCTTTTGATGAGGAATTAATGATTCTTGCTAGATTCTCTTGGATTGTTGTCATGAATGGGACTTATTCAAGAATAGGAATATGAAATCATGAATTGAACTAGAACTATGCATGAATATTAAAACATGAATCGAAATGTCTAGGATTAGGACTTTGAGCAATTATGCTTAGAATTAACTATGGCTAAGGCTTGTGACTAGTATGAATTGTAATCTAGACTAGTATGATGATTGTGGAGTAAAGCTTGAAGGTAGGGCTTGAACTCATAATGTTGATCACTAAGGCTTAATGAGTAAGTCTAATATGATGAG